>NW_003314277.1:1783085-1802975 GCF_000143415.4 Selaginella moellendorffii
TTATGGCAATGGCCATATACAAGCATGTGCACGGGATAAGGTAAACTTAGTGGTGCATGTGGGAATTTCAAACTTGAGTTATAGTTATTATGGGTGGTGCCAAGTTAAATTTTTGACCTTATCCTTGGTATGAATTGATTGCAACACAATTATACCAAATGTGACTTTGAACTTTTATTTCATATTTCTTTATATTTCTTCCATTCCTCTCACTTTTATTCCTTTTTTTCCTTTTGTGTCTACTTTTATTTCCATTACTTTTGTCCCCTCTTACTTCCTTCTATATTTTTGTCTTGTTCCTTTATTCCCTCTAGATTGCAACACGTCATTTTATTCTAATTGGGGATGCTCGTTCAATCATGGTTCTTGTTCGTCTTTAATCATTAAAAGAGATCAAAATTTTATATACAAATATCAAAAAAATGTTGGAAAATGGTGTTATTCAAAGTCCTTAGGCTGATAGGTGTTTTTGCATCGACTATTACAAAGTGACAATCCTAGATATGTACCCTTTTCCTCACACTGCTAATGTTCTAGATCGTCTGGGAAGAAGTCATCAATTCACCAAATTAAATCTTGCTTTTAGGTGTTAACAAGTGTTGATGGCTAAGGAAAATATTCCCAAGATTGCTTTATATATACAATTTGGTTTGTAAGAGTTTTTGGTGATATCGTTTGGTTTGAACAATGCTCCAGTGACTTTCCAGCAAATGATGAATGAGGTTCTTTGTGATATGCTAGAGGTGACTGCTGACTTCACTAATGATGTCTTAATCCACTCAAAAAGGATATAAAAGGAACAAGTTCATGACATTCGTAAGATGTTAGATCAATTATGAGAAGGTAGTTTAAAGCTGAAGCGATCAAAGTGTGTATTTGGGTTCAAAAACACCATTTATCTTGGGTACTATATTTTTTGTGAAGGTTTGCAATTTGATCTTAATAAACTTGTGGCTATTCTCAAATTCCCTACTCCAAAGTGTATGAATAATGTATAATGCTTCTTAGGCAAGGTGCAATATCTCAGTTATTTTATTAATCATCTTTCTGATCGTACTGCACTATTGAAAGCATTATTAAAGTTGTTAACATTGTCCTTCATTTGGTCCATGGACTATGAGCAAGCGTTTACAGATCTTAAAGAGTTGTTCACGATTCCTTTAGTTTTGGTGTATCCTAACTACACTCGACCTTTCATTTTGCTCATGAATACTTCTGATATTAATATTAAAGGCATGTTGATGCAAAAGAGCCCAAATGTGTCTAATCTATGCCATCCTATTGCATATATCAATCATACATTATAACTAATAAAAGTGAACTACTTCACTACAAAGAAGGAGTGTTTAATAATAATTTGGGGTTTTTGAGAAACTTCATGCATATCTACATGGTTTTCAGACTTTACTAGAGAATGATTATATTGCAGTTACTTCATTATTGAAGCATAAGGACTTGGTTGGTTATATTGCTTAGTGGGCTTTTAAGTTTCAAATATATGATTTTGATATTGTTTATTGCCTGGGGAGTTCTATAGCTAATGTTAATGCCTTTTTTCGAGTTCCTTTTCCTTTTTCACTCTTTTATTATATTTTTAACAAGTATGTTGTTCTAGCATCTGTGGATTTTTTGGACAAAGATTTCATATTATTCATAGTTGTTGTACTTAATATTCAATGTCCATAAAGTGCAAAGCAAAATTTACCTTCTTTTAATAAGGTTCGTGATGTTCAAAAGGTTGAGCTATCAATTTAAAGGCTTTGGGATGGGTTTGAGAATCCTGCATCACTTGCTGATGAGTTACAATTTTAACTTTTACATTCTCAATATCATTTTGAGGACGATCTTCTTTATTATGTGAGGACTAATCCTGATGAGAATTTATAGTGGTGCCTTCTATATTTATTCCATGCTTTCTCCATGCGTACTATAATTTTCCTATTTTAGGTGGGTATATGGGACATCATTGTGTGACTATGAAGTTGTGGAAGTCTTTCTATTAATCAAAGATGCAACATGATGTTATCTAATATATGCGTAGTTACATTTAGTGCCAAGCTTGTAATATTCCCCCTTGTGTTGCAAAAGGACAATTGGAGTCAATTGCAATTTCCCATCCATTTGAGTTAGTGGTGTTTGATCTAATAGGGTATTTTTCACAGTTGACTACTGGCAATAAGTATGTCATTATTGCTTTTAACTATTTGACTCATTTGGTGGAAGTCAATGCTCTTGTTAATGTGTCTGCAATTGTTATTGGATACTTCCTCCTCTATCAAGTGGTATTTTAACATTTCTATCCAAAGTGAATTCTTTCAGATAATGGTCCCACATTTATGGTTGAAGCATTTTATATTTTAACATCTCGATTGGGGATATGTCACACTTTCACAAATGCTTATTATCCACAATCAAATGATTTGGTGGAATGACTCGTTCGGACTTTCAAAGGCATGATTAAAAAGTACGTGAATTTTTAGCATTTGGATTGGAATGGTTATTTGCCATCTTTTTTATATGTGTATATTATAGGGGTATAGAGTTAACTCCGATATGGTTATAATCTGATACTACTAATGAGTTGAGTTTATCTTCATGATTGCCACAAGTTGCCGATGCTAGGTCTTGGGATCAGTATTTGATAAGTATTCCTCCACTAGTTTGAGCAGAGTTTGTTGAACATTTGAGCTGCATATAAGTAGAACAACAATGGCACTAAAACTTTTATTATTATCCACCTGCAAAGTATAAAGTGAATGACTTGGTGTTAGTTTATTTTCCCAATCTTATGGTACATGGTTTTTCTAAGGGGATCCTTGCTTAGTGGAAGTAGCCATATTAAATATTGCAACAAGTTAGATCACAAATTTATGAGGTTTAGTATGACATCCAGCAAGCCAATCCTCTAGAAATTATGCATGTGCAATAATTAAAACGCTTCATAGAAAGAGGATTATAAACAGTTAATACCACTTATAAATCAACTAATGCCTTCTCATAATGTTCTTTTATATCCCGGCTACAATGCCATATATTAGTATAGTGGGATTTTCATAACCATCAGATTGATTTCAATCCGGAGCACTCGCTCTTATATATAATCTAAAGTTTTTTAACTAATTGATATATACATTTCTGTATTCCATTTCCATATTTCATGCACTCACAATTAAGTTTTTCATAGATATTAAAAGTTATATTTGATGAAAGCTCAAAAGCCTTTTTATATTTATATTTGTCAGAATGATGAGATGGGTGTTTCTGGAGTAGAAGCACCTTATAAATAATTTTCACTCATCAAGCAAGTTAAATTTAAATGAAAATTTTATACATGTAGATAGAAAATTAATTTATAGTTTCTAAATGAAACTTGGTATTAAATGAGCTTACTCTGTATTTATTTTAAAATATAAAAATTTGATGTATGGCAAATACATAATACAATGGTATAACAAAGTGATAAAAAATAGCAAAAATGAAATTAAAATAAAAATATTCTAATACTTTTCTATTTTATTTTTTCGAGGATAAAAAATATTTTTAATTGTAAAATTTTATTTTTTGCTAAAAAGTAGTTGGTCATGAATAAACTTTAAAAGTTTTGATTAATTTACTCATGTTTTTGTACCAGTGTATCATGTATTTGCTGTACAGTAATTGAAAATACTATCTTAATAACTACCTATAAAGTTTTTCACAGAATATTCTTTTAAATTTTCTTGCAATAAGTTTTTCCTTTTTTAAGTTAAATCATAATTTTGGAGAAAGTGTCACAACTTATTTGAAACCAATATTCTTATGGGGGGCAGAGGAGAAGGCGAAGAGGATTTCAGCCGCTAGACACCTATTTGAACCTTTGAGTCTCATGCTCCTTGTTGGTGGGAGGGGGGACAGAATGAATTATACTTATGGGATCTTTGAAAGAGAAGCTATGAAACGTGAAGAGAATAAATTAGTGGCGAGCCAGCAGCGGAGATAGGAACTAATGTCCTATTCATTATATTATAAATCATAGTGAGTCATTTTCATTTTGCTTGTGTTGCTGTGCTGCTTCTTCCACAAACCCTCCATACACGTAGGATCCAAAGCTCCAAATCGTAAGAAGGATTGACATTACCTTAAAGCCGCTCATGTTGTCCCCAAAAGACAGCACCGCCGCCACCGCTGTCAATGGAACTCTAGCCGCATTCAGAACTCCAGCAAACAAAGCCGACGTCAAGTAGAGCACTGCCACCCCGGCAAGAACCCCCAGCTGATTACTCACCGAAGCCCAAACGAGCACCATATAGTAAGCCACGGGGCCATGCTTGAACGCCTGGGACTCGCCACCCATGTCTCCAAAGTCACCACTGGCGATCACTCCCACCACCGTGAACAGGCACGCAAATATCGAGGTGACCACCTGGAGCTCGAGCACCAAGTGCACAGCGGACCCAACCTTCCTGTCCAGGAGCTTGACAAAGACGAGCTCCGAGAGAACAAAGATGAGGCCGTGGAGCGCTGATCCAGCAACGTCGAGCACGAAGCCGATGAGGTACTGCCTGCTCGTCGTCCCTGGCGGCCTGTCGGAGCTCGAGTCGAGGCCGAGGATGACGGCCCCGGCCGTCATGATCGCGATGGAGTTGACGCTGGACGCATTGAGCTTCTTGTGGACGAGCAGCCACGCAAAGATGGCGGTGAAGGCGAGCGAGCTGGAGGCCAGCAGCGTGGACGTGGATGCCGGCAAGTAAGCGTAGCTCCAGGCGAACATGAAGTTATCGGCGGCGCTGAGGAAGCCAATTACCGCGTAGGCGAGGAGGAGCGTCCAGGTCGGGCGTGTTGGGGCGATGCCGCGGACTGGATAGACGAGCAAGAGGATGATAGCCGGGAGAGGCCACCCGGCTGATCCCACCCATGTAAGGAGCCAGCGATGGGAGCCGCCATTGACGTAGTAGAGCCGGAAGAGGATGCTCGACACCGGGAAAGCGACGAGCATTGTGAGCGTGCTTAGCACGAGTAGGATCCAGAAGCTCGCGGACATTCTCGAGTAGACGGCCCATAGCGCGGAGAATTTTGATTGTACTGCTGCGCGGCTGCTGCCACCTAGATGGATGCAAATCCAAGCAAAGCTAGGCTTTATGGAAAGAGTTAGAGGAGCTACTTACCATCCTCGTGTTCCGCCATAGCCAACAAACACTTCTTTAGGCCTGTCATTCTCCTTGCGAGCGAATATACCTGGTAGAGTTTGGGACTTGTCCCAATGATGCATTTGCAGTAACATAGAGCATAGAGCGAAAGTTTCTACTTCAGGTGCTACTTAACAATATACCTTTTTGCGATCGGAATGTTCCACCAGAAAACATCTCAATCTTCCATCTTGTAAAAGACTCCCAAGACGTCCGCTGCGCGCCCGCACTTTCCATACATTTCTCCATGACAAGGAACCTAAATGCCGCTGCCATACTTATTTTGGAAGAGGGGAATATCATTCACCACATTCTCATACGATTGTTTTCAAAAGCTGTGCCGCATCGAGTGATGGATTTTCTTGCGCGTCAAACGTTTTGAGTTACACATCCGCGAGAGTAAGTCCTTGCTGCGATCATCACACATCATCTGTAATGTAAGAAAAAGATGGTTTTCAAAATCGTTTATTTGGAACATGAGTACTGTTCTAACCAGCTGCGAGACAAGCGTGTAGAGTGGTAGTGTGTTATAGCTGCAAAGAACTTGGACAAAGATCCTGAAAGCTGAGCAAGTTAAATATTTAAAGAAGATAAATTACTTTACCCGATAACAACATGAACTATCACCGCTATTTTGTTGTCTAAAAGACATGAATCGATCCCAAACTCTAGCTATAAAACAAATAAAAATATAAAAGAAGAATAGGTGACGACGACATTACCCAGATCCAGAAAAATAAAGTCAAGCCAAACGAGTTCTGCATGTCCACAGTTTTTCCTCAGTTTTTTTTCATTTTATTCCAAAATACCTGGAAGATAATGAAATGAAAGACGTAAAGGAAGGACTGGGACTTCGGTTGCATTTCCTCGTTGAACTTAGCATTACGTAATTCAAGCTGGAGTTTAGTGCCCATGATCAAAAGAAGCTGCATTTCAACGAATTAGCTAGCAAATTAGTATAGAAGTCACGCTTAACTCCCAATGGTATGAATGCCATCCACACGAACGTGTGCCACCCTGAACAAATACTATGAGAAAATTGTATTGCAACATGCAAATGGGGCTTACCATTGATGTTTAGAAGGAGAAACAAGATTACACAAATCCAAAAATAGGCACTGCCATCGATTACGAGAGTGAGAACCAAAATCAAACACAGCGATTTCTAAGAACCTGATTCCAATGACCGTTCGAAAGTCATCACCCAGTACCATGCATAAGTACTTGTGAAAATTGAACTGCGGGATCAATCCATGTTTCTAAAAGTTAAAAACGCGTTAGATCTTCTGGAGAGTGTTATATTTGAAGCTTTGCAATACTCGGATGAAAGCTTGACGGATGGCTTGGTAGTCTGACTTAGTCACAGAGATTCCAAGTTGCTGGAAGCAACAAACCTGTAAGCTTGGGACAAATGAGAATTCTTTGATAAAGTTCTGAACAGAAACCCACAGTGACGGCAGTCATGGTTGAGAAACACAGGTGGCTTAGGGAAGCTGGAGGTGATGTCTCACTTGTGTCATCACTGCATTTGCTAAGTTCTTTCTCCCACTTCCACCATGACCACATCTGATAGACATACTTGGAAGAACAAAAATAAAACCCAAGTTTTTACCTTTGCTCTACTTAGTAGCAGGGTCAAGCAACAGCACGAGAGATGAAGAGCTCCCAAAAGGAATATCAAAATGTGAAGGTAATGGATATCTTCGCTCTCGATCAGTGTAACTTTGCCCTGCGAAAAGACAGCACCAAAAGTAGAAAAACCAAAGTAACCAAATGGGACTTTATGTATATACGAACATTTCTTTCGCAAGTGTTCTTCGAACGGCTGTGTCTTCTATAGCTTTCACGGCATGGAGTGATGCGCGCACTGACCCCAAGAGTCGATGAGACACAAAAGAGTTCCCCCAGCAATTGGAAAGCTCCGAGAAGAAGCGAGATGGAGCCAAGCAGCATTAACTCTATCGATTGATATAAGTTAGAAACTTACTAGACAATAGACAATGCCATTTACCTTCTTTCAATCCTTGCAATGCAGCATCTACTTGGATCCATTTGCGTCGCTTGAACCACTGGAAAACAAATCATGGAATTTATATGGCATTGTGTTATTACCTCCAAGAGAGCTTTAGACCGGCTTTAGAGCAAACCATGGTAGTAAAATGGACCACATTCTTGATGGCGAGGGCCAGAAGAACAATGACAGAGCACACAGCGGCAATGGCCCAAGTTGGAGCGTCCTGAATCCTCAAAGCTTGCATTGGAACCAATCACACTTTTGGGGGAATTCGTAAAGAGAGCAAGAGAGCTTTGCCTTTTACTCTTCGTAAGAAAGGGAGTGAGAGTAGCAAAGCAAGAGATGCCCACTAGACGGCTGCGGCCTATGGAAAGGAGACATAGAGTCGAGCACATTTAAGCGGCATCCATTTTCTTTTCTTACTTTCTCGCAAGTCTCTTTCATCTGGCTCCGACTTGGCACTTTGGAACAATCAAACAAATCTTTAGTGTAGTTCAAAACCAAACACGGAGATTGGTGGAGTCCACAACTTCTGAGGAAGATCTTACGCAAGGCCGCTGGAGTTTCGTAGACAAGTTTACGGAGTTCCTGCTTTGATTGGCAAGTTAAATTTGAGTGAGGACTATTTCAGGAAACTTGGAGAGACGTTTCGCAAGATTATATTATGACCTAGATTCTGGTTGGGAGTTATAGAACTCCACATTAATTTGCAATTCAGTAGTAACAATGGAAATTTACTTGAATTATTTTGAATACTCAGTAAATATATACATTAAAGTTACACTCAAACCTTATATTAATATGCTACACTCAGCAATAACACCAGGATTACATAAATGTTTTACATAAATAAAGTTTATATTACAGATTGATATGATATGGGTTTGATGAATTGATTGTTTTGGTGTACAATTGTCAAAAGTAGAAGAATACTCTAAAATATACTTAGATATTCTAAAAGTATTCATTAAATAAAATCTTTGTTACAATAGGACTCACCACCAAATGAAAAGTTATTTATTGTAAAATTTTACCAAAAGCATATCCAAAAGCATACATAATGAATATAAACAAACATATATTTGAGTGAGCTATGCATTTCATGTAGATAGGGTTTAGAACCTTGCTTCATAGTGGGATATTGACATCTCTCCAAGTTTCTTAAAATAGTCCTCACTCTTCAAATTTAAATTGCCAATCAAAAACAATGTGCCAACCAACCTTTATCAAACTTATTCAAACTTAGATCTTCTTTAAAAGTTGTAGACTCCTAGGTCTCTCTTTCTCTCTATGATAAGCTTTTGACAAATTGAACACTCTAATATCAATAGTTTTCTTAGATCCTTTTCTTTAGCTCTAATTAGGTCTTAATACTCTACAGAAGTTATATAAAGCATTAGAGCAATTTAATATAATACTTCACTCACAACTTAACAAATTTATTCAACACCAACTTTCTAATTTAGAGCCAAAGATTAGTATGCCAATCCAGTAGTGCAGGAATTATTGTCACTATGGAACTATAAATCTTTAGAACCTTTGGGGATCAATAAAGATAAAATAGTTATTAAGAGCTTTTTCATTAAGTAATTTCCCTTTTTCTAGTTTACTTAAGGAAAAAGAGATAGAGTATGCTACAACATCTAATCCATATTTTTGGAATTCCTTCTTACGATACTGATCTGCCTCTTGAACTTAGGGTCCTTGTTAGATTTGCTTTCACTCATCTGCTGTTGCAAAATATATTTTATATATTTGATCACAAAAATATAGGAATTGTTCAATTGGATAAGTTATACCTCCTCCTTATTTTGGCTCTAGTTTCTTCTTGATGGATCTTTAAGCTTTTTATATTATTACTCACTTTCAGTCCACTATATCTAACTTCTCTTTTTAAAAGTGTTAATAGAAATTTCAAGATTTTGTACTTTCTCATTGTATTCTCTTTTGACTAGCATAAAGTCTAACTTATATTAAAGTGGTGAATGGTTAACAAATCTCCTTTGGTTTTATCACACATGAGAGTAAGTTGGTAAAAATGATAACATTTGAAGGTCTTCATCATTCTTAATTTTCCTTAATTTGAGTTGGTGACTTAATAGCAGATTGGAAGTAGCGAATGAACAATTATCCCCTTCTCTAAGTCTTTGTTCTTCTGCTTTTACAATCTAAATTTCTCACATTTCTTTGCATGAGTTATGAGTTCTAACACTTTACTCTTTATAGAGCTTACATAGCTCTTTTGCCATTATGAAGATCATCATTTAGGTTCTTTGGTTGGATGTTATACTCCCTATGACCAATATTGTAAACTAACAATATATTGACATAGAAGAATATTTGGTAAAATTGTTGAGGTAGAGTGTAAATTTCTTAGCAGGCAATGTTGACTTGATCACCTTGGGCTCCTTAGTATTGATCTCAAAGTAGTATGATCCCATCCTTTCTAAGAACTTATGATATAAACCTAGAAGTACTAGCACTCTTTTCTCTTTCTTCCATGAATTTATGATATTAACTTGGAAAAATTAGCTTGATCTGCTCTGACATATTTGGCTCCACATGAAAGTCTAAATTGTCAGTCTCGAAAATAGGACTTCAGAATTATAATAGTGTTAGAACCACTTGTATATATAATAATGTCTTTAAGGCTCAATTGCTCATCCTTCATCTCCACTTCAAACAGGTGCTTATTTCCTTGAAATTGATATCATACTTATGAAATATGGCAAGGAGAGCTATTTGGTGCTTGCAAAACATTGGTCAATTAGTGTTGTTATAGAGATATGCTAAAAATGCCTTCAATAATTAAAATGATATATCCTCCATCTCAATTATGAAAGTCTTCCTCTCTCAAGTCAACTAAAAAGTGCTCAAAATCTAACTTGTGCATTACAAAAATATCATGCCTATACCCAATGCTTAAACTCTATTGATATGCAAAATGAACTGATAGGATTCCCACTTTATGCAACACTAAAAAAGTCATATGTGATATTGATATGGATTTTACATGAGGTGGCATTTGAAGAATTCATATATGTACAAAACCATCATGCATGCATTCCAATATATGCCCATACCTTGAAAAAATGTTGTATCCAAAAGATTATTTTTGAGCCACATATCTGTTTAAACAATTTAAATATACATGTTTTAAATTGATTTGTCTTGCAGTAAAATTTTGAGCTCTTTGCAATGTCACCTACCTAAGGTACACCTCCTTCCAAAACATGCCTACACATCCATAAAATTTTTTATCACTTGGATAATATTATAGTGTATATGGTTTTCACCCTTTATATTCCATATATATACCTCATAAGTAGATCTAGATACTTTTTATAAATAGCCAATAGAACTGAATGGGACCAACATATGGGAAATGATAGTGAGGGTGTCTTAAAAGATATGGCAAACTATCATATAGTGATATTGAAGGATTAGTGCTCAATACATGAGGGTTCTTGTTACTAGTGAGATAAATTTTTTTTACTGAGCTAAGTCTACTTAAATAATAACACATAGAAATTATGTCTTTATGCTAGTCCAATCTAAATGACTTCAAAATACCCATTTAACTTTAATTATAGAAGGACTGTTAAAAGGCCTACCAATACTAATTTTTTACCGTCATAGTAGTAAAAGAAGAATATTTGAAAAAACTTGCTGACTTATAACTTTTAATACCCACAATTACATTCGTGATATGCTCCCCTCTTTAAAAACATCAATATCCTCATAAATGCATACTTTAGTTTAAACCACCACTAAGGAAACAACTCCACATTCAGTTCAAAAAATAATTAACCATCTTAAAGAATGGCAAAATCATCAAATATCAATGATAGTCAGGCAAGACCTTTAACAAAAATAATCGGCTATCCCAAATAAAAATCAATTATTACCAATGAATGCAAGATATAGAAGTTAATTTGAATATCAAAGATAATGAGCCAAAATACCTTTTCTAACAACTCTTAACAAATGAAATAATAAGTATGAAAACTCAAATAACCAAAACTCAAAGAAGTCTATAACCAAATCTTGTATAATAATGATCATAAATTTTGCATTAATTAACTTTAATACTAAAGATGAATTCATAATATAACGCACAACATGTTTCCCAGCACATCTAAAGCTTTATAATGCAAAAGCTAATGAAGAATATATATGCATTTATCCAAAAGCTAAACATAACAAAGCATATTAGTTTTGCAAAAGGAAGAGTTAGTAATTGATAATTGGAATTGTTAGATCATTGTTAAACTTGAGTTGACATTATCAATCATTGATGATCCTTATTATGCTTGTTAGCAAATGGATTTATAAAGGATTAATTTGATGAACACTTATTAAGTATAGTTCATAACTAAATAATTCTTTCAAGGAAAAACCAAAGCTTAAACCTCTACTAAGCAATCTCATCTAGAACATAGTTAACCCAACTTACCATTCAGTTTATTTGAACATTAATATAGTTGTTAACTAGCAAAATACATGAATGCTAATGATACAAAGATATGGCCTAAATAATCAACACCATCTTACGAGATTAGTGAAACAAAATATCAATCTCCAATAAACCCAAATAATCATCAATCACTATAGATGAAAAATTTAACATCCTCAATATGCCTATAAAGAAATATTTTGTCTCACTTTAGTATCAATGTCAAGGCATCACTTCAATGCCATTAACACCAAAACAAAGCAAAAGTGAACCACCACTTAAAACTCTTTAACAACCAACCTAACTAAGATCAAAGATACCTTATTGAATATTTAAGACCAATATTTTAATAATATTTAACTATAAATAACAAATCATCAAAATGTAAATCGCCATGTCTAAGTAAAGTGTCAGCAGTAATTAATAAAGTCTACAAGCAATCACTAGTTGCAAGTAACTAACAATTACCTTTTAACTTATGTTCATAAGACTCCAAACACTAAACTCATATAATTGAGTCATATAAGAAAACGCTTTAGATACAACATAAGGATCATGAACAAGTATAGATAAAATAACTACTCAAATTCAATTATACAATGATAAGCCTATCAATATGTTTAGCTAATGACTTTAAGTATAATTAAAGAGCTAGTTATGAATGATCAATGCTTAGCCAAAACTAAAGTAAGGCCCATTAGAATAACTAAGTTAAACATCACTATCCTTAGTTAAGGCATGCTATTAAGACTAAGTCAATATCAAGGAGAATTCACTATTCTTATAGAGTTTAACCAAATATAAAGTGCTCAGAAAAAAAAGCATATAAGGTCATCTTTCTAGAGAAGTGCAACAATGACTTTTCTATTCTAATTCTAAACTCTATTTAACTCAATTGATTTAGATCTAAAAGTTAACATCCCTTAAAGTCACATCACACAAACTACTTACTAAGTTAACTGAAGTAATTACTAATCCTTTCACCAGTTTGTAATGGTTTATAAAAACAAAATGGTTTTTGAGCAAAATGATCAATAAATTAATCATTGGAAAAGCTTAAGAAAATTTATGGAAAATCTTCCATTCTAGAGAAAGAATAACCTTCAATCTATGAATGTAAATTTTCAAAACTCAACTAACTTCTTTTTATTTATAACTTCACATAGGTTCACCTCAATACAAATTCCCATGACCCATTAGTATACCTAAGTGATGAACACCATGCTATATATCTGATATCCAATGTTGATTGTTACAAATGCTAATAAATACCCAAGACTTTATCTTAAATACCATATCTTCAAATATTTATATCATACTAACACTCTTCAATCATTTTCAAGATTTAGTATAGAATCAAAAAATTAACAAAAAAAATAATATGAAAAATCAAACTCTAAGATAAACTCCCTATCACTTGATATAGCTATATTATTTCCACTAACACAAATGCTAGCAATACCAATGCACAATTTCTTCATTTAACAATTTACTCTAAGTGGTAATAGATCCATTAACAAGCTATAGTAAATGAATGTTATAATTTTTCCAAAACCTCAATAAGCAAACTCTTAAGGAAACAAGGTACTCTCACCAACTTAATATAATAGATCACTTTTGAGAATATAGTTAAAGCTAATACAATGCTACTACTTGTAAGTAGACTATCATCAACCACTTTGGGGTTAATTGTTATTTGACCAACTAGCTTTACAAACACATTGCTCATGATCTCAAGGATATAATATAAAAATTAAAATAACGTGATCACCAATTGAGCAATATTATAAACACATTCATGTCACTTATAGAGCACTTGAATTTAGAGCCGAACTCCAAGCCTGTTGTGCTACAAAACGAGGGTCTGATACAATCCCATGAGCATCAACTCCTCACATCCAACACTTGCACAAAATGGTGTTAGATGGCATCTAGCACAATTTTGGTATACTAGTGGCCTAACACGAGGAGGAGGGTACCTCATCGACTAGAGTAGCATGGAGTTTGGGCTTAGACCCAAGCTAGATGCAGAACAAGAAACGATACAGCCTAGCAGGAGCCAAATTAATGTTTCAGGTGGTTGAATATGCATTCCAACCACTATCCCTACTATATATTTGGAACCCCTTACAGTGCCCCCCCGCCCCCCCCCCCCCTCTCCCCCGCTCTTGAGGAACACATGCTTTGGGCTTTCACCCCAAACCTCCCTTAGTACTAGAAGTTAGTCTTTGGGACAAGCTCGAAACTTATTAAATATGGAATGTCTTTAGATTGCGAATTTAGATATAAGATGAACACCATTGTGTTCAAGACAATTTTTACACTCTGTAGATATGCCAAATGAGCAAATCTAGACACTTTCCATAAATAGCATTTAGCCCAAAATGAGACTAACCCAAAGGGCATGATAGTGAGGGTGTTTAGCAGACATGGTAAACTATCATTTAACGAATATTAAGGGACTAATCTCAATATTATGGGGGTTCCTAACACTAGCAAGTACAAGCCAACAACATGAGTTTCTCGTCACCATATCAAGTATGCTTGACTTAATGACAACTTAAGATTTCCTTCCTTAGCGCCCTTTTGGTCTAAGTGCACATGTGTTGACTAGTTTTTCAACTAGCTTGGGTGGAGACCATAAAAGGCAACTAGCAATACCGACCTCCTATTGTCATGGCAGTAAGGAAAGAGTGTCTATAAGGATTGGCCGACAAATATCTTTCAATACCTAAAGTCACATTTGCGACTACAAAGATTTAGTCTAGTATCTAATATTCACTCAAACAATAGAATGCAACACAAATGCCACATCCCATCAATAAAGATTTATAACACTTAACACCATCAATTTTAAACTCAAAGTTAATCTAACACTAAGCAATTCAAATGTCAAGAATATGACTTTAGGTATCAAAAGATATTTGTCAACCAATCCTTATGGACATTCTCTTTTTACTTCTATGATGACAGAAGATTAGTACATCTAGTTCCTTTTATAGTTCCCATTTGAGCTAGTTGAGAAACTAGTTAATACATATGTATTTAGATTAGATAAACATAAGGTAGGAACCCTTATATATTTTTTGTTGAGCATACTTATTTTGGTTTGAGAAACTCATGTTATTTTGCACTTGTTAGTATCAAGAACTCCTACAATATTGAGCTTTATCCCTCAATTGTTATGTGATAACTTATAGTGTTTGCCAGACACCCTTACTATCATGCCCCATGTGTTGGTCCCATTTGATTCCATATATTATTTATAATAAGTATCTAGATCTGTTCAAGAGGTATATTTATGGAATGTAAAAAGTGTCTTGAATACTATAGTGTTATTTCTGTGTCCCAATTTGCAATCTAGCATCATTCCATATTTAGTAAGCTTTTAAGCTTATCCTAGAGATTAACTCTTAGAATTGGGGTGAAAGCCTAAAATATGTGTTTCTTAGAGGGGGTTATGGGGAGTTCCAAATATAATATGTATAGTAGGGATAGTGGTTGGAAGCACAATTGACCATATTAGATATTAGTTTGGTTTCCACTAGGCTGTGTCACTTTTTGCTTTACATTTGGCTTGGGTTTAATTAGTTTAGCTTCTATTGGGCTCTATCACTCTTTATTCTGCATCTGGTTTGGGTTTAAGCCTAAATTCCATATTGCTCTAGTCTGTGAGGTATCTTCTTCTTCGCGTTAGGCCATTGTATGCTGAAATTATACTAGACTTTGTCTAACACTATTTTGTATGTAAGAGCTAGATACAGGGAGCTAGTGCTCATAGAGGATATTGAGTGCATACTAAACTTTCACTTCATAGCACAATGGGTTTGAAGCTCATTTCCAAATTCACGTGTCCTACATTTGATATTAAAGGAATTGTTTCTTGAGCTTCTTGACAAAAGTCATATCTAACTAAGTGAGTTAACTTATGGAGTGTTAGTCCTTTTTGTTATGAAAAAGGATGGTACTATGAGGATATGTATTGATTATTGAGCTCTCAACAAGATCACAGTCAGAAACAAGTATCCTCTTACATTGATGACTTGTTTGATCAACTTTTAAAGGCTAAATATTTTACATGACTTGATTTGTAGTCCAATATCATCAGATACGAGTGGTAGATCAAAATGTGGAGAAGACAATCTTTAAGACTCATTATGGGTTTTGTGAATTCCTCGTTATGCCATTCGGGTTATTAATGCCCCAGCTATGTTTAGTACAATGATGGATAGAATATTTGGAGATTATTTGGGCACATTTATTATTCTATATATTAACAATGTTCTAGTCTTCAATGAAGTGATGGAAGATCATTTAAAAAAATTAGAGTTTATGTTTCAAAAGTTGCAAGAGAACAAATTATATGCTAAGGAGAGTAAATGCATTTTTGATCAATTGCATGTGAATTTCCTTGGGCATATAGTTGGTGGTGGTGTATTCGAGGTGGATCCAAAGAAAGTGGAAGTGGTGAAGTCCTAGGAAGTCCTAACCACTATATTAAATGTTTGTTTCTTTATCAAATTTGTTTACAATTTTGCAAATATTGCTCTTTTGTTAACTAAGTTAATGAAGGGTAGTATATCGTTTCATTAGACACTAGCTTATCAACATGATTTTGTATGATTGAAAGAGATTTTGACTACAATTCTTATTCTTAAGATTCCAAATCTTGATAAACCCTTTAAAATGCATTATGATGCATCTAGCTATGCCATAAGTGCCGTGTTACAGCAAAATTGTGATAATACAGTTAGTGTTACACTAACGCAATGTAGTTTATAAGCAACTAGAGAACGACTTGAGAGACGATTCATGGAGTTTAAATATAGAAGGAAAGGGCTCATAAATAATAATGCACCCCTTTTTCCATTTGATTAAGGGTTTTAGGATACTTGGGGTTAAGTGTCCTTGGGTTTGAATAGTACTGGGTTGAGTAACCTCTTAAAAAGTCCAAATTCATGAGTTTATAATTTGGTATCAAAACCTTTTTCTTAATTCTAGTGAAAGTTAGAGGCGGATTGCTAGGAGATGGCTAAGGTAGGGCATAAGCAAAATAAGGCACACACAAAACCTCCTCCAAAGATAGAGCCTTTAGTTGAACAAAAAGTTATGGATGAAGAATTTTTGCATGAAGAGGACTCCAATGAGAAAACTTCCAAATAGGAGTCTGGTGGTGAGGTTTAGTTGTCCAAGGCTCAATTAGACTCTTTAGAAGGACAATTGATACAGACCAATGCCTTACTAAAGACCTTCATAAGTAAGTTAAAGTGTGATGAGGGAAGAAAAAGTAAAAGACTGCAGATGCTAGTAATGTAGAAGGCATGGACCCTTTGGCGGGGACTGAGGCTAAACTAAACAAGATCGAAAAAACCAAAGTAGAATTAATCCCTTAAGCAGTTCCCAAGTACAAACTAAAGCCCCCATCGATCTTCAAGGGAGTGAATGATTATAAGGTGAGGATTGGTTTTACAATATGGAAGATTTTTTTAAGCGTTGCAATTATTGAGCTAAGAAAAGATCCCATATGCAAGACCATACTTGTCAGATAGAAGAGAACAATAAAGGCCAACAAAGGACCAGTGGCCACTTAGGAAGTGATGAAGCCAACGATCTGCGCAACTTATATTCCTTAAAATGCTACTCTATATCTAAGTAATGAGCTAAATAAGTTAAAGCAAACAAGAACCATTCAAGAGTATGTGAATGTGTTTATGGCCAAGAGAATCCTTATAATAGCATAGATACATTCTATGCCTTCATATTAGACTTACAATCTTGGGCTTGACATGAAATAATGCGTTGGAACCCTACCAACTACAAGGAAGCATTTGATATAGTTATTAAGGTGTATTTTAATGATAACTTACGAAAAGGGAACACAATAAGGTTGGGATCCACATTTAGCAAAGAAGCCAAACCAAGAGGGACATATGGCAAAAGGAAATTTAGAAAGAGTTCCTTTAAGAATGAGTCTTTAGGGTTTCGGAAAGGCAGATTTAGTGGTTAAAAAGTAAGTATATGGGGGAGTCAAGTGAAAAGAAATAAACCCACTGATAAGAAAATGAAGTCTACTAGTAGCATGGGAAACAACATATGTTACAATTATGGTGAAGTAGAACACTTTTAGAGAAAATGTCCTTATTCGAAGAAGGCTAGAATCAATATGGCCATTAAGTCGAGTGAAGTCCAAACTAAGGTATGTAATCTAGTCTTAAGCTCAAAATTACTCATTACACGAGCAACTTTGATAAAGAGTTGTTCACAACATCTACTAGCCCTTTGAAAGAAGCTCAGAGGTAGATTTGTTAAAAGTTTTATTGACATAAGTGCTTCGGATAATTATGTGGCTGCAAATATAATATGGCAAGATGAACTAACAATGCAACAGCTGGGTGAACCAAAGACCATAGAGTTTGTTTAAAGTAGCCAAAACACTGATGAGGTACTTAAGTCGAAGTAGGGACATAGAAATTGGATATGGATTTCATTGTTTTAGACATGGAAAGATTTGATGTATCTTTAGAATGAATTGGTTCAATTGGTTTGTAATAGCTTTGCATGGATAAGATAGGAATCTAGTGGTATTGGCAAATGCCCGAGAAAAACGATTTAGAGTGGAAACACAAAATTTAAAGGTAAGGCAATATAAGGCTAAATTGAACCCAATGTCCATGAGAGAATAACTCACTAGAGGGACTAAAGCTTGGGATTTAAAGGGTCCTATGATCAAGTCTTGTTGTACCAAATGATGTTAAGAACCTAGAAGTTTGGTGTGCTTGGCTACTTTGTAAGCGATTAAATTTTCCATTCTACTTTAATCACTTAAACATATTTTCAACCATTTGGAGGTATCTCACTCATAACTTCTATAAAATTTATTTTCGACTTGGGGCATGCTAACCTTGTGAATGGCATTTATGCCACTTAGTCTTTGCTTAATGCTCCACGTGTCCAATCCCACTATAGACACCCAAAGGTACCATTAATACATTAGCCTATTATACTAAAACTATATCCATTCATCTTTGTCTTATTGGTACACCCATACCATAGACCCATTTCCTATGTGGTCATCCCTCAACCACACCTTAGCATAATGGACCACTATTGAGAATCCAGTCAAAGCTACTACAATGCTACTACGTGCAAGTAGATTAGCTTCCACTCCAACCACAATAGTGTTTGCTAACACCACCACTAAGTTAGGGCCTGAAGGCCCGACCATTAAGTCTTATTGACATTTAGAACTTCCTCACCACATGACTATGCCTTTTGTCACTATGCAAGAGGACTATTCCTCTTCCTTTCCATAGTCTGGGACTTTGGGATAATATTTCAAAACACTATAACCCTATATGAAGCTTGTGGGTACTCTCCCCACCTTTCGCCTTTGGGTGCCCTAGCCATATGGTTAGAGTGAAGTTCCGATGAGACACACTAGATATCAAAGTAGGTAGTGCCACCCACATTTGGATTGGGAGCATCGACTATTCAATCTCCCAGGGGAGCTAGAATTGGCTCTTGAACACTTTACCAAGTTACCCCACTTATCTGTTTGTGTTCACTCTAACTTTGGACTCCTCAATTGTTATATCATCACTCACCACATGAATATAGCCTTCCTTGGTCACACTAGACTTTCCAAGCAAATTAATTCCACTAAAGTCCTCCTTTCTACTATCCTTTTGGAGCTCACCAAACCCCCTAGGCTCTGGGAGATGATTGCTTTGGGCTTTTACCCTTAGACTCGGATTTAGACTTGGACTTGAAGTTGGACTTGGACTCGGTTTCGGACTTAGTCTCAGTTTTAGTCTTGATCTCGGTCTCGATTTCAATCTCGGTCTCGGTCTCAGTCTTAGTCTCAGTCTCGGTCTTGGTCTTGGTCTCAGTCTTGATCTTGGTCTTAGTCTCAGCTTTAAACTCAAACTTGATCTTGGTTTCCATCTTGGACTCAACCTCGGGCTCCATCTCGGACTCCATCTCAGGTCCATCTCAAACTCCTTCTTGGACTCCATCTCGAACTCCATCAAGTGTCCATCTTAGATTCCAACTTGGACTCCATTTCGGACTCCTTTGTAAGCGACTAATTTTTCCATTTTACTTTAGTCACTGAACCACACCTCCGACCACTTGGGGGAATCTTACTCACAACCTCCATAAGTCCTATTCCGGACTTGGAGCTTGCTACCCCCGAGAATGGCATCCATGCCACTCAACCTTTGCACTTGGTCCAAGTGCTCCACGCGTCCGATCCC
>NW_003314277.1:1803075-1918075 GCF_000143415.4 Selaginella moellendorffii
AGTGAGCATGGACTCGGGTGGTGCCAGAGGGGTGAAGTGCTCAAGAGCAGCTCCCACTCCTGAAAGGGAAACCGAATGCAGTGCTCCTGGCTCATGTGGAGTGGTGCCCCACTTGAGTACTTTCTGGTTCATTGGTCCTCGCCCTTCTTAGGGGCTTGGACCTTCCCTTCGGGATGGAAGTGGGGGGGTAGAGGTACTCATACTGGGCCATTAGGCCACGGTGTTTCGTCCCGGCGTCCTGAAGCATGTGTTGCACCCAAGATTTGGGATTTAGAGGGTCCCATGATCAAATCTTGTGGTACCAAGGGAGGTTAGGAACCTGGAGGCTTGGTGTGCTTGGCTGCTTGTGCTTGCAGGGAGTGTAGCTGAACCTTAAGTCCAGTCTAACCCGAGGAGGGGGATTGGGAGAGATTTGGGAATCTGTGGATGGATGGCTAACACTTCATTACTCGTGCAGTGAGTAGCTGAAACCAAGTAGGACCAAGTAGGGGCTAGTACCATAGGCGGGAACCTTAACAAGGAACTTAGCTAAAGCCAAGGCAGTGTTGATTAGATAGACGAGGTAAGCTGGCAAATTGAAAAGGAAAAATTTGTGGCTTACATTTTGGTATTGGAGCATTTTTCTCAGTTCTAGCGAAAGATAGAGGTGGATTGCTGGGAGATGGCAAAGGCAAGGCGTAAATGAACCAAGGTGGAGACAGAACCTCTGCTAGAGCTGGAGCCTCTGGTTGAACAAGAGGCTATGGATGAGGAATCCTTACATGAGGAGGACTTCAGTGAGGAAACTTCCAAACAAGAGTCTGGTGGCAAGGTTCGGTCGTCCAAGGCTCGATTGGACATTCTAGAAGGACAATTGGCACAGACCAATGCCCTGCTGGAGACTCTCGTACGCAAGCTAAAGCGTGATGAGCAACGGAAGAAAAAGCAAAAGACTGCGGATGCTGGTAGCGTAGAAGATGCGGACCTTTCGGTAGGGACTGAGGCAGAACCAAACAAGGTCGAACAAACCGAAGTGGAATCAGTCCCTCAAGCAGTTCCAAAGTACAAATCAAAGCCCTCACCGGTCTTCAAGGGAGTGAATGACTATAAGGTGGTGGAGGATTTGTTTTACGATATAGAGGACTACTTTCGAGCATTATAGTTACCGAGCTCGGAGAAGGTCCCATGTGCAAAACCATACTTGGCAGATAATGCCAAGTCTTGGTGGAGAATGACAGAGGCCAATGAAGGACTGGTGGCCACTTGGGAAATGATGAAGGCGAGGATCCGGCTCATCCCTTAGGTGCAGAGTAGCATTTAGAGGAACGTGAGTAGGCTGAAGCAAATCGGAACCATTCAAGAGTATGTGAATGGGTTTATGGCAAAGAGGATATTGGTCACGGATATGGGTGATATGGATGCATTCCATGCCTTCATATCAGGGTTGCGGTGAGGTGATGCATTGGAACCCGATCAACTACAAGGAAGCATTGGATGCGGCTATCAAGGTGCATTTCAACAATAACTTGTGAAAGGGGAACACGACGGGGTCAGGGTCCACGTTTAGCAAAGGGGCCAAACCAAGGGGAACATATAGCAAAGGGAAATTCAAGAAAAGTTTTTCTAAGAATGAGTCCTCGGGATTCCGGAAAGGCAGATCCAATGTCCAGCGAGCGAGTACGTGGGGGAGCCAAGCAAAAAGAGACAAACCCATGGATAAGAAGGGCAAGTTGGCTAGCAGCATGGGGAACAACGTATGCTACAACTGCGGTGAAGCGGGACACTTCTCAAGGGAATGTCCCTACCCGAAAAAGGCTAGAGCTAATATGGCCATTAAATCGGGTGAAGTCCAAACTGAGGTATGTGATCCGGTCCCTAGCTCAAAATTACTCATTACACAAGCAACTTTGGTAGAGAGTCGTTCGAGACATCTACTAGCATTCCGAGGGAAGCTCGGAGGTAGCTTTGTTAAGATCCTTATTGACACGGGTGTTTCGGATAATTTTGTGGCTATAGACATAGTCCGGCAAGCCAGACTAACGGTGCAGCAGTTGGGTGAACTAAGGACTATAGAGTTTGTTCAAGGTAGCCAAAGCACCGATGAGGTACTTCGACAAGCGAGAGTTGAAGTAGGGACATAGAAAGTAGACATGGATTTCATCATGTTGGACATGGCGGGATTTAACATAATCTTCGGGATGGATTGGTTCAATCGGTTTGTGGTAGCCCTGCATGGATAAGGTAGGAACCTTGTGGTACTAGCAAATGCCCAAGGAAGAAGATCCAGGGTGGAGGCCTAGGATCTAAAGTAGGGCAATGCAAGGCCAAAGATTCTTGCCTAAACTTGGTGTTCATGAAAGGACAATTCACTAAAGGAACCAAGGTAGCATTTTTGTGCTTACTCTCGGCGAAGAGTGACAAAAAGACGGGAATGGAAGAAGTACCTTTAGTGATCCAGCGGGTGTTGGACCAATTCCAGGATACCATGCCGGAGGAGCTACCAGTGAGGTTGCCCCCCGCATGACCGATAGAACATAAGATTGAGTTGGTCGAGAGTGCTGAGGCAGTGGTTCGTCCCCCTATTGTTTGAACGAAAAGGAACTCGAGGAGCTCAAGGGCCAACTAGAGGAGTTGGTGGAAAAAGGGTATGTTAGGTTGAGCAAGTCGCCGTATGGGGCGTTAGTGTTATTTGTGAAAAAGAAAGATGGATCTATGCGCATGTGCATAAACTATCGATTGCTCAACAAGTATACAAAGAAGAACAAATACCCTTTGCCAAGGATTAAGGACCTGTTTGATAGATTGGGAAAGGCAAAATACTTATCGAGGATTGACTTAAGGTCAGGATACTACCAGATCAGGGTAGCAAAGGAAGATGTCGAGAAGACAACCTGTCAAACAAGGTATGGGAGCTTTGAGTTTCTGATGATGCCCTTCGAGCTATGCAATGCGCCGGCAACATTTTTGGCATTGATGAACCACATCTTTGTACTTTATCTGGATCACTTTATTGTCGTCTATATTGATGACATCCTGATCTATAGCGAAACGCTAGAGGAGCATGCCAAACACTTGACGAAGGTGTTTGAGAAACTAAGGGAGCACCAGTTGTATGCTAAATAGAGCAAATGTGACTTTGCTCAATAAGAGGTAAAGTTTCTCAGGCATGTGGTGGGCAAGGACGGGCTCAAGGTGGACCCCAAGAAGGTCCAAGCGATCCAAGATTGGGAGCGACCATCGAATGTACACGAGTTAAGGGCATTCTTGGGGCTATGCAATTACTATCGAAAGTTTATCAAACACTATTCGAGAGTAGCCCTACCCTTAATAGACCAAACAGGAAAAGGGAAGATGGTATGAACAGCGGAATGCGAGGCGGCATTTGTCCACCTCAAAGAGAAGTTGAGGAAGGCTCCCGTGTTGGCGTTACCAGACTTTGGTAAGGACTTTGAGGTAGAAACGGATGCTTCAGACTTTGTATTGGGCGCAATTTTGAAGCAAGACAACCATCCAGTAGCATTCTTCTCGAAGAAGTTGGACAAGGTTCAAAGGAAGTGGCTTGCCCACGAGAAGGAATTGTTTGCAGTGGTCAAGGTCCTCAAGGAGTGGCGACACTACCTTGGGAGACACTCTAAGGTTTACATGGACAATGTGGCAACGAAACACTTCTTGTCACAGCCCGACCTGAGAGGGAAACATGGTCGGTGGGCCAATGCTTTGGCCGAGTTTGATTGTGAGATTCTATACAAGCCTGGGAAGAGCAACATCGTGGCGGATGTGCTAAGTCGACAAGCGAGCTTGAAGTTGGTGATATCCAGCTCGACAACAACCTTTTGGGATGATGTGCGGACAGCATATGAGAACAATGGTCTAGCACAAGAAGTGTTGCTGAGGAATCTAGAGGCACGGGAAGCTCACCAAAGAGGTGAGCTGCCAACGGAAGAGAAAATAGGCTATGCGGAATGCAACGAACTCATTTATTACAAGCAAACAAGGGTGTATGTTCCAAAAGGGGGACTAAGGAAGGTAGCCTTAGAAGAGTGTCATGACGGACCTCTTGCAAGACACGGCAAAGTGCCCAAGACGATGGGCTTACTCAAGAGGAAGTACCACTGGCCAGATATGGCTAAGGACATCCAAGATTATGTAAAGACATGTCCAACATGTCAGCAGGTCAAAGTCGTGATTAAGGCTAGTGGGGGCTTGTTACAAAGCATCCCAATTCCAGATCCTCCGTGGAAATGTCTTACAATGGATTTCATCACGGGACTCCCCCCAAGTGAGGGGTTTGATGTGATATTCGTGGTGGTGGACTGATTTTCTAAAATGGCACATTTCATACCCACCACAACAGAAGTGGATGTAGAAGGTGTGGCGAAGCTGTTCTTTGAACAAGTGGTTCGAGTGCGGGGAAGGCTAGAGGAGATCATCTCAGACCAAGATAAGATCTTCACCAACAGGTTTTGGAAAACTCTCCTGGAACAGTATCGCACCAAGTTGAAATTCAGCATAGCTTATCACCCATAGACAGGTATTGGGTATTAAGTCAAGTTTGATGGCACTAACACTTCTTGACAGACGGACAAACAGAAAGGGTGAATAGGCAGCTGGAGGATTATTTGCAATACTATGTCTCGGGAGACCAGATTGATTGGGTAAGTCATTTGGGACTTGCGGAAATGTGTTATAACAACTCACCATATTCAAGTATCGGGGTGAGTCCATGGGAAGTCATCAATGGGCGAGCTATTGAAGGTCCTGTGGAACTCGGCGTAGTTGAGTATCATGGAGAGCTACCCGCAGTGGAGGCATTCACGGTGGAAAAACTCAACATTTGGAATCTAGTGAGGGATTCCTTAGAATGGGCTCAATAAAGGCAAACCAAATATGCAAACCAGAAGTGTCGGGACGTAGAGTTCCAACCTGAGGAGAAGGTGTGGTTGAACACCAAGAACCTAAGATTACCAAGTGGGATCAGCCGGAAGTTGACCCAAAGGTAAGGTGCATGTATTCCTGGAAATGAACTGATCTTGAGTTCCTTAAGCAGGTTCACGGGGCTTTACAAGATTGAGGCACGAATTGGTAAAGTGGCTTACCACCTCTAACTTCCTTGAGAGATGGGGAAGATGCACCTAGTGTTCCATGTGAACCTACTCAAGCCGTACTTTGAGGATCCGCTTCGCAAGGACCAAGTGAGACCTTTACCTGAGGTTATCCAAGGGGAAGAGGAATATGAAGTGGAGGCCATCCTCAATGTGCGCAAGAGCAAGTGACAAGGACATGAGTTGAGAGAGTTCCATGTGAAGTGGAAAGGATTTCCACACTACGAAGCAACATAGGAACCGGAGGAAAACCTAACGAACACGCAAGGTCTAGTGGAGGAATTTTTGCAATGCAGAATTCTATGTACTTATGCAAAGTTCAATTAAAAGCATCTATTTGTGAAGTTGAGCAATGGCATATGTTGGGACCCGAAGGCGCGCTGAAGGTAAGTTAATTAGCATGGGTTAGCTAGGTCGACCAGGCGTAGAGAACTATGCTCAACTCCCCACCGAGATGTCAAATCCGTAGACGTATTCTACGGAGGTTGGGTTCGAGTCCCAACCCCTTAGTAAAGCAAGGCTGGGTTCAAGTCCCATCCCCATACTAGGGCGTGGTGGGGTGAGGGGTATAGGGACACCTATATTCCATTGTTATGGGCTCTTGGCTGGGGAGGCTAATTTAGGCACACCGCTAAGTGGGGGGATGCCCTCGGAAACATGGTCAACAAGTCGTAGGATTAAAAAGAGACATTTGATGTGGGCATCGAACTTCTTTTATGGGTGGTGGAGTTGTAAGGAACCAACTCCCCGAGGTGTCGTAGGCTAAAGAATCCCCGAAAGCATGACCAAAATGACAAAGAGTTCATCGGATGGGACCGAATCTGAGATCGAGTCCAAGACCGACTCTGAGACCGAGTTCGAGATAGAGTCCGAGATCGAGTCCGAGGCCGACTCGGAGACTGAGTTTGAGGCCGAGTTTGAGACCAAGTTCAAGACAGAGTTCGAGACCGAATCCGAAGTCGGATCTGAAATCGAGTCCGAGATCGAGCCAGAGACTAAGTCCAAATACTAATACGGGTCAAGGGGTGAAAGCCCAAAGCGTGCGTCTCCCAAGGGCAGGGGGGGGGGGGGGGGGGGAGGGGGTGCAGTGGGTTCCAAAGTATAGTAGGGATAGTGAGGTCCAGGAACCAGTCTTGAAGGAACTCTCTAGTGGTGCTTCCAAATTGACTTGAGGTTGAGATTGGGGTCGAGGGGCCTTGGGTGGGAGTGAGCATGGACTCGGGTGGTGCCAAAGGGGCCACCCAAGGAAGTGCTCAAGAGCAACTCCCACTCCCGAAAGGGAAACTAACTGCGGTGCTCCCGGCTCATGTGGAGTGGTGCCCCACTTGAGTACCTTCTGGTTCATTGGTCCTCACCCTTCCTAGGGGCTTGGACCTTTCCTTCGGGATGGAAGTGGGGGGGTAGAAGTACCCATACCGGGCCGTTAGGCCATGATGTTTTACCCCGGCATCCCAAACATGTGTTGCACCCAAGACTTGGGATTTAGAGGGTCCCATGATCAAGTCTTGTGGTACCAAGGGAGATTAGGAACCTAAAGGCTTTGTGTGCTTAGCTGCTTGTGCCTGCAGGGAGTGTAACCGAACCTTAAATCCAGTCTAACTCGGGGAGGGGGATTGGGAGAGATTTGGGAATCCATGGATGGATGGCTAACGCTCCATTGCTCGTGTAGTGAATAGCTAAAACCAAGTAGAACCAAGTAAGGGCTGGTACCATAGGTGGGAACCTTAGTGAGGAAACTTAGTTAAAGCCAAGGTAGTGTTGGTCGAATAGATGAGGTAAGCTGGCAAATTGGAAAGGAAAAATTTGTGGCTTACACACTGCCACTGAATCAAGGCCCACAGGCCCGACCACTAAATCCCACGGTCCTTTGGGACTTCTTCACCACATGACTATATCCTTGGTCACTACACCAGAGGACTACTCCTCTTCCTTTCCACAACTTGGTACTTTGGGACAACGATTTGGAACACCATAGCATTACACGAGCCTCATGGGTACTCTCCCTGCCTTCCACCTTTGGGTGCTCTAGCCATAGGCTTAGAGTGAGGTTCCGTTAAGCCATGCCAGGTATCCAAGTAGGTAGTGCCACCCACACTTGGATTGGGAGCATCAACCATTCGATCTCCCGAAGGAACTAGAGCTGGCTCTTGAACACTTTACCAAGCTACCCCATTTGTCGATCCGTATTCACTTTAGCCTTGGACTTCCCAGTGGTCATCCCATCACCCAACAACTGGGTATGGCCTTCCTGGGCCAAACTAGCCTTTCCTGGCCAAATTGGCTCCATTGGGGTCCAGGCCCCACACTCTCCTTACTATACTTTTGGAACCCCCTGCAGCCACACCCCCCCCCCCCCCCCCCCCAAGGGGACGATCGCTTTGGGCTTTCACCCAACAGCCTGTATTAGTATTCGGACTCGGACTCGGACTCGAACTCAAACTCGGACTCAGACTTGGTCTCGGTCTCGGATTCGGACTTAGACTCGGTCTCGGTCTCGGATTCGGACTCGGACTCGGTCTCGGTCTCGGTCTTGGTCTCGGTCTCGATCTCAGATTCAGACTCGGACTCGGTCTTGGTCTCGGTCTCGATCTCAGATTCAGACTCGGACTCGGTCTTGGTCTCGGTCTCAGTCTCGGTCTCGGTCTCGGTCTTAGTCTCGGTTCCATCTTGGACTCCATCTCGGGTCCATCTCAGACTCCATCTCGGGTCCATCTCAGACTCTATCTCGGGTCCATCTCGGACTCCAGCTCAGGTCCCTCTCAGACTCCATCTCGGACTCCATCTTAGGTCCATCTTGGGTCCATCTTGAACTCCATCTTAAGTCTGCTTGTGTCCCTTTTCTAGAGGCTTACTTATTGATCACTTCATGCTCGTTCCGCAAGCACTTTATTAGGAGTTCCACTCCCACTCTTGACTTTTCGAGTGGGAGCTTTTAGTCCAAATATATTAATGCTTGTTTGGCCTCTGCTTTGGCCACTACCATGTGACACCCTCTTGGCTCCACTTTAGGGCTTAGGGATTTGTGTCTCACAACTTGATTGTAAAAAACTAAAGGGAATAATTTGATAGACGATCCATACGGTTAAGGGTCTTGGGATATTTAGGGTTAAATGTCCTTGGGTTCAAATAGTACTTGGAGTGACTTCTTAGGAAGTCCAAATTCAAGAGCTTATATTTGGTATTAAAGAGATCTTGACTCTGACTTTATTGGTTAGTTTACATGTTGAGATTGACAGTTTAGTTGCCTCCAATTGGGCTCGACCCAAGGGGTAGGGTGTTAAGAGAACAAGGCTCTCAAGAGAGCTACGGCTCTTAGCTTCCGTTCACGAGGGTGTGAATTTATAGGGAAGTTTGGTAAATTCTAAGCAACCAAAAGGAACAACTCGAGAGATGATCTATATAGGCTTTAGGATATTTGGGGTTAAACGTCCTTAGGTTTGAATATTATTGGGTCAAGTGATCTCCTAGAAAATCCAAATTCAGGAGCTTATATGCTTGTGCTTAAGTCTAGTCTAATCTAGAGAGGGGGATTGAGAGAGAATTTGGGAATCTATGAATGAATAGCTAACACTCTATTTCTTGTATAATGAGTAGTTAAAACCAAGTAGGACTAAGTAGGAGCTATTACAATAGGCAATAACTTTAGCAAGTGAACTTAATCAAGGCTAAGGCACTGATGGTCAAATAAACAAGGTAAGCTAATAAATTGTGATTTATAATTTGGTATCAAAGTGGGTCTTGGATTTAACTCTATTGGTTGGCTAGAGGAATCACACTAAATGTTGAAATTGACATTTGGCAGGTTTAGTTTGCCTCTGGCTGGGCTCGACCTGAGGGGTAAGGTGTTAAGAGAGCAGGCTCTCGAGAGAGCTGCAGCTCTCAACTTCTGTTCACAAGGGTGTAAATTTGTAGGAAAGTGTGGTGGATTGTAAGCAACCAAAGAAAACAACTTAAGAGACAGAAATAATATTAATAAAGGAATTGATATACCACCATGGGAAAACCATACAAGCCACGACATGATCCTCCGCAACACCATTTAGTAAAACAAGTTTATCATTGCTAGATCATTATCGAGTAAAGCAAGTATCAATGGTCTTTAATAAAGTTTACTAGCAATCATTAATTGCAAAGAAACCAACAATCATTCTTCAACTTACCTTCATAAGACCCAAACACTAAACTCATGTCATCGAGTCATATATTTATCCAACATGAACGTAATACCCCAGGTATGAAATAAAAGCTCATGAACAAGCACAAACTAAATGACCACTCAAATCGAATCAAACTGCAATAAACTCACTAAAACATTTAGCCAATAGCTCTAAACATGTCTTGAAGAGGCTAGCTATGCATGATGAATACTCAGTCAAAACTAAAGTGAAGACAATAAAATGGATTTATAGTGGTACACAACCTCCTCATAGACAAAACTATATTACAAGTACTAACATTTCAACTTTTTGCAACTTCAAAGGTTTATATGAATATCAAGTGCCAATTCAATTTGACAAAATGTAACATAAATGCCACACCCCATCAGTAGAGATTTATAACACCAAACACCACTAACTTTTATTCACAACTCAAACAAGTTTATGCTATCTCTTTTTGACCAAACTCAAAACTAATCTAACACCAAGTTACTTAAGGAGCAATAGCAAGGTTTCCTATAAAAGAATTGAGCAACTCAAGTCTTCAATAGCAAGCCTAAACAAAATGGTTTAACATTTCACCACTATCCATTCCACAACTCATCATTTGTAAGACCATCATTTCCAACATGCACCAAAATAAAGGTTCTTAATTGCATGATATGAATATGAGCAATAAGTTAACATCTTGTTGTAAATCATTTCTCCCAAAAGAGAAAATGATTTATGCATTTGATCCTTTGTCCTTGAGGACTCTCTTTTCAATCTCATCTTTAACCAAACCTGAAGCTTGTATTTGCCCTGTCTTCAGTCCAATCCAAGAAAAGTTTATGAAAAAGCACAACAAGAACTACTTAAATTAATAGATTTATCCCTACAGTCTTAATTAATCCATTTATAATCATGCTTATGAAGGATCCACTAGTGTCATGCTAAACAGTTATGGATTAGCTTATTTGCCACTCAAAGCAAACCCAAAAGAGGTTTACTTTCACCCATGGTACATGATTCAACTCATGGAAACCATCAATAGACTAACATTAACTTTGCCAACTCAAAATATAACCTTAAGTTGTTAATATGCCTCACTCACAAGCCCAAGCACAAACTCATGCAAACAAAACATCTTAGTCCAACTTATGAGCCCAAGAGCAAGCTCATAAAATATGGTACAAAAAGATAACCAAAATACATACCCAAGGAACAAATATAAAGTCTTAGCACCCAAATATATACCCATTTGGATTATTGCTTTCATCTCTGTGTATGCAATGAGACTAATTGCCCAATCTCATTAGATAGTACTCGTTGAAATGTATACTCTGATACCAAATGTAACACACATGGATTTCACCCTTTATCCTATGGTGATTTATCATAGAATAACCACAAAGTAGAATCTAAACCCTTTATGTGCCACATATCATATGCTATGTGCCATATGCCATGTGTCCAAAGATAGTGAAGTGAAACCCAAGTTTCAAGGCCTTAGGCCACTGAATAAAAAAATGGAGCCAAACTCTCAAGCATGAAGCTAAGGAGCAAATGAACTAAAGCATAGAGCGACTCTCAAATATACAACCCAAGGAGTAAAAGGGGAGCAACTTGAAACAGTCCTAGAACATCCAACATCCCAATGCTAGAATCAGCACATAGAGCTAAATGAAGTTTGGCGTTATTTTAACATATCAATGGCCTAACACGAGGATATAAGTATTTCATCAACTAGCATATAGAACTTGGGTTTAAACCCAAGCTAGATGCAAAACAAGGACAGGCATGCAAGCAAGAGTTAGATTATGCCTCAGGTTAATTAATCATGCCTAACCTACCCAACTAAACTTATTTATACAAATAACATAGTTTTGGTTTATAGTTTTTATATAAGGAAGTACTTAATTACATAAATTATAAATGAATTAGGAATTAATATTAATTGTAAAATAATATATATTGTCTTTATAAACTATTTGAAATAAAGAAATATATAGTTACTATTAAATATAGAAATGGTAAATAATATATTTTAAAAAATCATAATATTAGTTAACAATTGTATATTATGACACAATTTAAGAATGAAAAATTTAGTAAGTTTGCAACCAAAATCAAAGATAAGTTTTATTTCTAAGTGTTTCTGAAAGGATTTTATATTGCTATAAATAAGTTTTTAAAAATAATTATATATTTCATACCGTAAGTAGCAATTATTATCTGCAGAACACATGGCAAATCCAGTTGATAACATAGTTTGTTGATCATTGAAAGCTATTATAACAGCTAAGCAATGTAAGCAATCTTTAGCATTTGAACTTATAGAACAACGAGATGTTCCATATATTTCTGTTGGTGACTTGTAATTGAGTGTTTTTGAAATGGCATCCTTAGAATATATTTGTCTATAGACATCAGTTAATTGATCTCGAAACCCTTCAGGGGCTATTTCATTATTAGATCTAAAATATCCTGGAGTAATATCCTCACAAGGTTGTGAAAAACTGGTTCTAACTAGTATCAGAAAACTATACACCAATAATATAGTAGTTGTGAAAACAAATTTCATTACAATAAGTATAAGAAGAATATAGATAGTAAAGTTGTGTAAATTCTATGCTTATAATATTCAATATGTCTAGTACAATAAATACATATGATCATAAATTATAAAATATTTATAACAAATCCATAATTTGGTTTTAACAAAAATAACACATAAAAATAAAATTTATAATTAAAATTTAATTTTTTTGTAATTTTTATCTTTAGATAAATACCAAATGGACAAATATCTAATGGATTATCCAATGACTATATTCCTTCTACTAACACTTATTAGAAAGGTTATTAGAAGGGGAACTTAGAAAATATAACAGTATTTTTTATAAAATGGTTTTTAGTTTGCCATTAGGTAAAAATATTATAAGTGGATATTTTAAGAATATTATAAATAAAATATTTGAAATTTTATATACTAATTAATTAGCATTTTTGTTTATGAGTGCTAATGGGTAATGGATATATCAAGAATATACTTGGATATTCTAACATAATTTATCTTTATTTAAAAGTGCTATTGGCATCGGGGGACAGATATACTCTTACCCTTGGATTTGTACAATTAATGGTTTGGATGCATTGCTTTCTTAGAAACGGTTATGGCCCTTTGTATCTAAGGGTTCACCATCAAATCAAAGATGTGAAGAGGGCAGTGAGGATATAGCATCGTCTCAAGGTTTGGTCTCCACCAAATTGCTGCACACTCTCCAATCTGGGAAAAAATGGGAATGAAAAAAACCAAAGTTTCTTCATGTATATTTCCGCCATACCAGCCAGCTGGGCTGGATTGAAGCTGCCGTTGGAGAAAACTTGCTTGTGAGCTTCCTCTTAAATCCTTCCAAACAAGTTTTCTCCAATCTTGCAACAACCAAACTTTCATGGTTAACTTTCTAGTCAACTCAAAAGTCAAACCTTGCCCATTGACTTCTTAAAGTCATCCACACACAAGGGCCGAATTTCCACATCGTCATTTACTTTCTCGTTGAGCTGCAAAGATTTTGGAAAGTTTGAGAGAGTAAGAGTCAAAGTTGTAACTACCTCAGCTTCCTTGGCCAGAAGCTCCCGCACTGGCACGTAAGCAGCTGCAGTACATAGGTTCTATATACATGGCGAGGAAGCTTGAAAAACGTATTCCCGAATTGCAGGAGCAGCAAGTGTGGATAGAGGATTACACTGCTAAATTACATCACTTGAATCACCAAACCAAAGGTATCAATCTCTGCTCTTTGTTACTCATCACTCTTTGGTATGATCTTCTCTTTTCTTTTATTATTTCTTGTGTCAGGAGTGTAAGAAGCTCTTTGTGGTTCTCCTCCCCAAAAAACAATACTTCGCTGTTCAAGCTACTGGCAGTTCGTTGTTAAAGCTCTACGACAATGTACAGGTAAAAGAAGAAACGTGTAATGACTGCCACTCCCGTTTGTGTTTTTTTGTTTGAGAATTTTTTTTTCCTCTTTTGCTGATGTGAGAATCGCTACTGCAGATATATGGCCCAGTGATCTCCGTAACAGCTTTCAAGGTTCACTTTTAATGCCATTAGTGGCTGAAGTCTGCCAATCTGGGTGAAATCAATGTCACTTACAACAGACATAAAACCACCATTTGTCTCCGAGTAAAGCTCCAGCAGCCATAGAGAGTATCTGCCAGGAAAAAAACAGTTAGATAGCACTGCAAGTACTGGGTATCCAATAAACCAACGGTTTCAAGGGAGAGCGATCTGCACACGGTAGACACAGTCCACAACGAGAGTAGAATGGCCTCTTCTTTTGCCGCTGCAGTTTCACAGGCTTATATTGAAAGCGTCCGAGTTTTAGAATATGATGAAACTATAAAAGGCTGTTACCTCAGTTAGGTCTATGTCACTCTTAGATCTGTCTAGATCCTCGGTTGTTTCCCCAGGTCTGACAAAGTTGGTTGTAGATGGTTGAGAGGCCGGAAAAACACCAAACTGTTTTTCATTAGAAGGTAGGAAATGTCTATCTTTAAGAAGCAAAGATCTCCCTTCGTTTTGCTTCCCAAGTGGTGTCGAAGTACATGCAAATAGTAAGCTTACCCAGCTGTGACTGAACAAACTCTTTTACTGCGTGTAGGCCAGAGTCGTTGAGCGGACACCTTCCAGGAGCGATTTGAATGAGGTTGTTTATGGACAGGTACCGAGACTTTTTGTTCTTTCAGTTTTATTCACTTTTATCATTTGCAGGACCATCAGGTGCGAGATGATCTGTATTTGCTTTGAAAGGTGCTAAAGTACCTTCCATTGTTTTGTTCTTGACAGGAATGTCGAGTGGAGAAGCCACGGCCCCCGTCACTGCAAATCACGAACGGTCCGGATCAACACTCCTCGGATCCAAGGATCCACGCAAAGGATATGGAACTCTTCGTAGAATTTGCATTTTCAATGGTGAGATTGTGCAAAGGGCACAAGGATTTTTTTTCAGTAAACAAGTCCTTTCCGTGTTGATGTGAAGTCGGTTCTGGTCTCTGCACCCTGATGCTACTGCATTCTCACGAAGCTTCCTCTTTTCCACCTACATTTGAAGTATTGCAGAAGTACATACTAAAAGAGCGAGTGCTCATTGCTAATGGTTTTTCCTTTCCTTGCAGTATTATTGCACAGGGGCGGCTTGATTGGAGCAGCCAATGTGTTAGCTTGCAATCTCTTTCATGTTCCTGGTTCCCTCCAAGCTTCAAGTTCCAGGAAACATCCAAATCCTGTCTGCCACTGCTGCTCCTCGTATGTACTTACATATAGGTTTCCTGGTTTGAGTTATACAGAATTTCTTCCAACAGTTTTTGAGGCACTCTGCATAAGGAGATTAGGTGCAAGTCAGGCATAAGCCTGTGGCAAACAGTTACAATGACGGCTACAAGCATTCTAGGTACTCAGAATGTTTCTTTAACCCCCTTTCTATACACATATGTATTTGCATCTTTTGATTTATCCATTCTACATTCTATTGTTCTAATCCTTGATAGCTTTAGTATTTCTCCATACTACTCCCCAGTGAGTTTTAATATTTCTCCAACTTTTCTTTGGATTTCACAAGTATCCTTATTTGCTGATTCATGGGGTTTGGCATGATCACTTTATAACACTAACACCTCATATATTTGTTTGCCAGTTTTTCTTTCTCTCACAAGTCTCAAATTGAAAGGGAAGACCAAGCTTGAAACACAGCCCCAGATGCAGATCCCAGGAGTTTCTAGGCGCTCCATGCCAATAAAGCCGCTAGGGGAGATCCTTCAAGTCATCATCTTGACATGGCGTAAGCAAAGATTTATAAAAAAAACAGAAAAAGTGTAACTCATACCACCACCCATAATCTCTGCGCAATTTATTTCATCTCCCTAGGCATTAGTGAAAACGAGATGGTGGCAGCTGCCATGGATACTGCCACGTGAAAAGGAGCTGCCTGGGGAGGATGAACAGGCAGCTTTAAGAGAAAAGCAGGGTTAGCGGCTTCAAGAAATGGCAGCAGCAGAACGATCCTCAAAGGTTACTGATTTAGAAAATGAGGTGGAATACTTGAAGAACCTTTTTCGGGATCTGGACTGATTGGAGAATGGGCAAGAGGACTCTTTGCTGGTAGAAGCAGGATTTATGACAAAGCAAGAAGCACAATTTTTTTAAAACAAGGTAGTATGTAAAGCTAAGGGAGAAAGCATTAAGGTGGTAAAAGATAGTGAATAGTTGCGACATTCTAACATCACAGAAGTACCCTCTTCTTAAAATTGCAGAAAGCCTTTTATTCAAGGAACAGTTGCGTAAAATACAAGTTTCCTTTTTGTCAGCTGTTTAGCTTCTGTGTGTTCGGCATTAACAATTGAAGATTTTGCACCACTGGCAGAAAACCCAAAAAATCGGGATCGTGCACTTGAGGGACACATTTGAGCAAAAGCTTTTGGAATCTGACTTTGTTCTTATGTCAAGATTTCAGGATAAATACAACACAGAGAATAGTCCTTGGCCTTGCTTTAGAGAGATCTCCAAGGTACATAGTTAAATTCATCACATTTGTTTCTGTTATTTTCAACTGCACATGTGTTGCCCCATCAAGCCAGATGACTGCTCAGATTCTTCTCAGATAATTCAAATTCTCTGCTTGAGAAAGTTGTGATCGCAACAAACAAGTACTTCAAGTCGCCTGGATTGCTGTCAATATTTGATCATGACTTAAAAGCACTTGGATAGAATTCTTTCACAATTTTTTGCAGGCCTGGCACTGAAACAAAGTGGCATTGACAATGAAGTAGCCAATGAACTTACACGTGACTCAAGTTGTGTAGTTTATTATACATAATACTAAGATATATGTGAAACATCAGCTACTCGAGCAACTTGGGGAAGGTGAGTATGACACATTTCTTGGAGCTTCCTCTTCATAGTGGCCTCCCACGCCTCACTTCCATCATCATTAGTACGTGATGAGTGAGAACGAACGAAATGCCTTTAAAAGAATAAACAGATTTACATAACATATAATATGTATAAGATGAGCGTCTCTAGCAAAGTTCTCCAATTGTACCTTGAAGCATTGTTCAAAAAAAATGCAAAGAGTAAGACAAGCATCCAGATGACCATTGTGTTTGTGGTGCCATATAAGAAGAGGATCTACCTCCGGAACTAAGTGACTTGTGCAACGTTTCTGAGCCACCCAACTTAGACAACACTTGGGCCATAACAATCCTTTTCTAATGTTTTCTGATCAGACAAGTTGCATCAAAGAACTTCTTGGGTTCATGATTGGAGTTTAGACTATGACCCTTTACAGGAGTAGTGACAACAGAAGTAGGTGAAGATTTTTTTTCTAGATTCTTGAGAGTCCAGAGCTGGTTGCCAGAATCTGGTAATTGAACTTTTATTATTATAGATATACTCTTTCTTTTGGTTTTGAAGGTATGCTTAATCAACTTGCAAAGACTTATGAAAAGCTCATTGAATTGCTAAAAGACTTACTGGTGGTGAGGAGGATGCAAAGAGAGACTCTTCCCATTCTTTTTTGACAAATTGTCAACTACCAACCTTGGAAAAGGATAATCCCAGGATCTTTGCTGAGCCATGTCTAAAGGAGTGTCATTATATAGTCATTTACAGCTTTTAATGCAATATGTTGGTCACAGATAATTTCTTCCCCTCTTCTACGAGGCTAGAGTGGATGAAAGTGCTTATAAGCTGCATTTTGCACCTGCAAACTTTCTCTTTTCTTTTTTTTTAGACCACATAAAAGTCTACCTAAGATGCCACCAAGTCTCATTAGCGGGAGAAGTCTCATTACAGGTAAAATCAGCATAAGTCATTGTTCTATTATTTTATTTTTTAAAAAAGTGTTGTTCTAACCCAAAGTATGTATGATTACATTTTTTCATACTGAAAACATTCTCTACTTTTTCAGCGGAGCTGGGATCCCTGTTAGTACTCTCTTATAACGGTTATGGCTGTTCATATCTGAGGGTTTCATGTTTGACTCTCTCTTGTGTCACTGTGCAGCATTGGGAACGAAACAAGGAGAGCAAGCTTCACTATTGATAAGTTTCTTTCTCTCATTTTTCACAGTTGAGTCGCCACTGTTTCTGGGTCTCCAGAATGTATACTTTGGAACGGGTATGTGTATGATTTACGGTCTTTGCAATGTCGTTTGAATGTGTTTGCATAAGAACAGGTCATGAGTACTGGGAAGATGAAGGCATTGAAGAAAAAGAGCTAGCATGCAGGTAAATGATGAACATATTTCACCCATATGATCCTGTCACCTATAGGTATCAACATACTTCTGTGTGACCAGTGTTTAAATTTATCCTTTCGTCCTGATTACAGAGTGGAGCCTCTGATATCTATTCTTTTTGGAGAAGGTCAGTGAATATCTTGGGATACAGGTAATCATAGTGCTTTGTAAGTTTTGTTGTCAAAGCTAGAGGAAATTCTTCGGTTTGGTTTTGTCACAGTTTTTTATGGTAGTATGGTGACAGAAAGGCTATCTAGAAGTCCCAATGGTAGACTTAATGCTACAAGTAAGTCTTCCTCTTTGCTATCACATCATTCTCATGTGGATCCAGGATACAAAATCTGAGCACCACTACATATTGGTATCTGATAAACGACTGCAGTGGCTGGAGAGAGAGAGAGAGAGAGAGAGAGAGAGAGGAGAGAGAGAGGAGATTTGGAGTTGGAATCACAGCAGCAGCAGCATCACCAGCAAGAAGATCTTAAGGCCATGAGAATTCTCCACCAGAATTCTCAACCCAGTGGCAAGGTGAGCTTCACTGTGGTTGCGGTGCTCTAGAGCAGGTTAATGACCATGCGTTTCTCTACAGGGGCATGGTGCTGTATAAATCCAATTAGTCTGGAGACAAGGAGCATCATCACACCCATGGAAGTGTATCAATTATTGTGACACACTAGGTAGGATCCAATCCAACTTCAGCAACTTGCAGAGAAAGAGAGAACTAAGAAAAACAAAGAATAGTGGCCATGGCCATATCTGGACAAATTAAGTGAGATTGTGTTGTAATACTACATTGTTTATAAAGTGTCTCCTGCCATTGGCTGTCTAGAAGTCCCAATGGTAGAGCTAATTTGTAAGTCGGAATCACAGCAGCAGCAGCAGCATCACCAGCGAGAAGATCTCAAGGTTGCACGAGAATTCTTCACCAGGTATTTCTCACATGTACGTAGTGGCAAAGCCAGTGTCGGTGAGCAGGTTGGTGTGAGGGACAGGGATGAAGATCTCACGAAGGACAGGGAAAAAGATCTTGTAGGGTCTGCCATCGCCCACAAGCAGTGGAATTACGTTTTTTCAAGCTTCCCGGAGGAAGACTCAAGTCTGGAGAAAAACAGTAAAGAAGTTTCTTTCATCATTCACTCTGCTAACTTTGATAAATCTGCTAACTAGAGGTGGAAGGATTGAAGAGGAAGCTCATGAGCAACCAATGGTAGCTTTAATCCAGCCTGGGACAAGTATGATGGAAATACATGAAGATATAAAGAACTTTGATTTTGTTCATTTCCATTTCTTCTAGTTTGGAGTGTTTGTGGCAATTTGGTAGAGACCAAACTTTGAGGCGCTACATATCTTTACTGCCCTCCTCACATCACCAAACCAAAGGTACTGATCTTTGTTCTTCATTACTCATAATTCTTTTGTATGATCTTCTCATTTCTTTTATTATTTCTTGTGTCAGGAGTGTAAGAAGTTCTGCATGGTTCTCCTCCCCAAAAGACAATACTTTACTGTTTCAAAGAATCTCAAACTGCTGGCAATTCCATTGTTTAAGATTTATGATAATGTAGGTAAGAGAAGAAACATTTAATGTCTACATTCGCTTTTTTTTTTTTGTTTTTTTGTTTTCTTGCTTTGAGAAAGTTTTTCTCTTCCTTTGCTGATGTGAGAATTGTTACTGCAGAGATATGCCCAGTGATCTCTGCCATCTTCTTGCAGCTTTCAAGGTTCACCTTCATTGCCATTGATTGTTGAACACTGGCAATCTGGGTGAATTTTTTCTTCCTTTTCTCCATTTTGTAAAACTATTAACTTACTATGAGTGGCTCTCTTTTTTTGTTTCAAACGTTTCTCTTATAAATGAAGATACACTCCCTCAGCTGGATAAAAGTGTAATGGAATCAAGAAAGAAATAAAAAATTACATGCCTACCATATACAATGTGTGTATACGATGACAAGAATATGTCAACCCACCTGAAGATTCTTGGGCAAGATGTGGAGGTGCTAATATTGTTTAATGCAGGAAGCAAATGAGTTATGTGAGCAGATGGAAAGCCTGCAGTTAGTGTTAATCAACAAGCTTTCTTGAAACAGCAAAATACAAAAGCGATGACAGTACAGCCAAGATGCAGTCGCTACATCTTTAATTGAGAAGGAAAAGAATAAATCTGCTACTAAGAGAAGACTGTGGGCTTTGATGAGACAGAAAAATCTAAGACCGAACAGGAGGTACTAAAGATTACGGAAGAACTTGAAGATGCATGGGAGTTGAACAGGTTTCTCAAAAAATACATTGCTGGCTATACATAAAAAAAATGGATGTCAGTGTGCAAAAGTGGAAGCATTTGTGATTTTTCTTCATGGTTTGGAAGGAATCTTACCTCTGTTCTCCCTGTGGGTTTGAAAATTAAAGAGTCACCAGGTCTTATGTATCTGTGTTGCCTTTGTCAAAGATTTACAAAAGTCCAACTCTTTTTCACTTTATATGGTTTGGCTCTTTCTTGCTTTATAATAGTCTAGATTTCTTAACTCTCAAATTTTCGAGTATGCACAATAGGAAACTAAAATTCACAGATCTCACTTATCAGCATTGCTTTGGTCAAAAAGTTATATTTAATGGCCTAACACTATTGTGAGACACAAAATCCCTAGGCCCCAAAGTGGAGCCGGAAGGGCGCCACATGGTAATGGCCGAAGCGAGAGCCAAACGAGCGTAACACGTTTGGACCAAAAGCTCCAACTTGAAAAGTCAAGAGTGGGAGTGGAACTCCCAACGAAGTGCTCGAGGAACGAGCACGAAGCGAGCAAAAGGCAAGGCTCCAAAAAGGGACCCAAAAGGACCAACACATGACACGTGGGAGTGTCCGAGATGGACTCGAGTTGGAGTCCGAAGTGGAGTCCGAGATGGACCCGAGTTGGAGTCCGAAGTGGAGTCCGAGATGGACCCGAGTTGGAGTCCGAAGTGGAGTCCGAGATGGACCCGAGATGGAGTCCGAGATGGAGTCCGAAGTGGAGTCCGAGATGGACCCGAGATGGAGTCCGAGATGGAGTCCGAGATGGAGTCCGAGATGGACCCGAGATGGACCCGAGATGGAGTCCGAGATGGAGTCCGAGATGGAGTCCGAAGTCGAGACCGAGACCAGGACCGAGACCGAGACCGAGACCGAGACCGAGATCGGAACCGAGACCGAGACCGAGGCCGAGGCCGAGGCCGAGACCGAGCCCGAGCCCGAGTCCGAGTCCGAATCCGAGTCCGAGTCCGGAGCCTGAGAGGGTGAAAGCCCAAAGCGTTCGTCTCCCAGACCCTGGGGGGTTTGGTGAGCTCCAAAAGTATAGTAGGGGGAGGACTGCAGTGGAGCTAGTTTGGCCAGGAAAGGCCAGTTTGGCCCAGGAAGGCCGGACCCAGTGTTGGGTGATGAGCTGCCCACTGGGAAGTCCAAGACTAGAGTGAACACAGACCGACAAGCGGGGTAGCTTGGTGAAGTGTTCAAGAGCCGGCTCTAGTTCCCCCGGGAGATCGACTGGCCGATGCTCCCAGTCCAAGTGTGGGTGGCACTACCTACTTGGATACCTGGTGTGGCTCAACGGAACCCGCTCTAAGCCCATGGCTAGAGCACCCAAGGGCAGAAGGCGAGGAGAGTACCCAGGTGGCTCGCGTAAGGCCACGGTGTTCCGAAATGTTGTCCCAAAGGCTCAGACTGTGGAAAGGAAGAGGAGCAGTCCTCTGGGGTAGTGACCAAGGACACAGTCGTGTGGTGAGGAAGTCCCAGAGGACCGTGGGACTTAGTGGTCGGGCCTGTGGGTCTCGATCCAGTGGCAGTGTTGGCAAACACGGCCAGGGGCAGAAAGGGACTTAGTGGGGACTGACAGAGGGATATTGGGGAAGGCTATTCCCCTTGTCGGTGGGCATCCTAAGGATGCTAAGGAGTGGATCTGAGATGACCACTCACGGATGGTTTGCCTAGTCTTGGAGAGCCAAGACTGTGATGCAAGTGGTATTGGACTACCAGTGTGGCAAAGGTGATTGGGCATGGCCTTAGCGTAACAGGCTGCTATGTCGGTGGTACCTTTGAGTGTCGGTCATGGGATCGGACACGTGGAGCACTTGGACCAAGTGCAAATGTTGAGTGGCATGGATGCCATTCTCGGGGCTAGCAAGTCCCAAGTCCTGGGTTGGACTTATGGAGGTTGTGAATGAGACTCCTCCAAGTGGTCAGAGGTGTGGTTAAGTGACTAAAGTAGAATGGAAAATTTAGTCGCTTACAACTTGGTATCGGAGCTGTTCCTTAGTCCGACTTTTATTGGTGCTCAAGTATATCACCACTAGTGTTGGCATCGGAAGGTCCGAGGAGTGGGCTTATCCTTGAGGAGTAGCAAGTCGGGAAGACATGGCTCTCCATTACAGTTCATGTGTGAACTTGTAGACGAGGTGGTGGATAGAAAAGGGCCAATAATGGAACGACTTTGGGATCTTGGGAACAGTATATGGTTTTCCTCAAAGAGTTGAGGATGTGATCCAGATGAGCGTTTGACTTAGCAAACTGGCTAATGTAGTTGTGGTAAACAACTACAGTTGGGATCACGGGAAAGATAAAGACTCCAAAGCAATAAAGGAGTCACAAGATTTTCCTCATATAGTTGAGGTTGGTGCTCATGAATGTGAGACCAGAAGTAATGACCATGGGAGGTCAAATACGGAAGAGGACTCAAGTCCTTGAAAAGGTAGCCGGAGCTACCTCTAATAAATGCTGGAACAACCCAAGGAGTTGGGGGTGTATTAAGTGGATGAGTTGGTGTTCTCATCACATGGACAAGTAGTCCTAAGGGGCAAAGGTTGCCCCAGAGAACAAAATCAAGTGTCGGAGTAACACTTGTGAAAATAGTCCTTTTGAGTAGGACAGGAATGCAAGAAGTGTATTCCAGTGAGCTAGTGCCTCACAAGTAGGACTTTACGGGTCTGTGGATTAACCAAGTCCAAAACTGCTGGATGACTCAAGTAGAGTCAACGAATGGTCCTAAAAGGACTGATGGAAGCATTTGGACTGAGGTGTGTTGTACCCCACAAAGGATGGGGGGGGATCATAGGATCCAAGGATGAGAACAGAGGGTATCTCATCGATGGCAAAATGTGCCATGCTAAAGTTATGGGAAAGGTGTTCCCAGAAGAAAACAACTTTGACATAAAGTTGTGTGTGACCTCTATAGTGCTGTGCTAACGGATGGTTGGCATGAGAAAGAGCGGTGTTGGTCTTGGCAAAGACTTAGACACGAAGGGGAAATGTCATAGAGGTAGGCTCGTGGAGCCGATGGTGTGGAGACACCAAATGTGCCAAGGTGTGATACCTTGACGCTATGTTGGTGGGTTCATGAGAACCCTTGCCAAAGGAATCCCAATGGAAATGGGAATAGCATAGCCTAAGCTGCAGAGCATGCAGTTGGAGTGTGGTGACCCAGATAATGATGGAGGTGTGAAAGCACCAAGCAATGAGTTGTAGGACTTGACAACTATGAAGCAACGAAGCAAGAGGTGCAAAATAACTGGTTAAACGGGTAGAAGGTAGCTACCCAAGACTTCTTAATAGCATAGGGAAGTTGGATATACCCTTACGGGGGATAAGTTGCTTGTGTTGCGATATAGTAAGTCAATGTCATAAAAGGAAATACTCATTGTCAAGAAAGCCATCATTGGGACACCCGAACACTCTAGAACACCAGAAGGTGGTGTTTGATGTCGCGAGGGCAATGGATAAAGCCCAAGGGACTAAGTCCCTAGCGAATGATGGATAGAAGGTGCTATCCAAATGTCCAAGGTTGCGGAGACAAGAGAGGACTGTCTACCCGAGTTGGACAAAGCCAAACATGGAATTTTGGCAAGGCTAGTGATGGGCATGTAAAGGCCCATAAGCAACAATATAATCCCAGTGTGTGGGATTATAAGGTGAGCATACCCGGATTGAGGAACCACTCCCTAGGCTATTGGGTAGGTTCATCCCTAAGAATACTTGCTAAAGCATGATAGAAAGTGCAAAGCTATCCTCCTTGTCTGGAGGAGAATGACCAAAGGAAAGGTGTGAAGCCAAAAAGCAAGAAGTAAGGGGATAGAACCGAACCGTAGGAATCAAAGGGCATAACCAAGGTTGGTTATGCCAGCTGGGAGTGGAGAATCAAGTGGGGGCTCGAGGGTGTTGCTGCTAGCAACCGTGATGCCATGGAGAGTCTAAAATATGGAATTGTCCATGTTAGACTATGTGGCATTTGGAAGGCTTGCAAAAAGGGAGGCCTTAGCAAGCTGAGGGACAGAGTTCCTTCAAGGTTCCCAAAGACGATTCTAGGTAGTTTAGTACCTAGAAAGGCCAAGTGTAAATGGTTCATGGAACGCGCGAAATCAGAGTGGCGCAGCAGAAGCGTGGTCTTGAAGCTTGCCATGAGGCAAGGCTATCAAGGTTAGGGAAGTAGTTCCCGAGTGTTCAAAGAGAGGGCTTTGAACGAAAGTCGATGGTCAAGGACTTTCACGCTTATGCAGGAACCATGTTACAGTGGTCGGAGGACTTGCCAAGCGAGATTGGCACGTCGGGGGAACAAATACCCTAGTTGAAGGTGATAACTTCAAAAAGGGTGGGCCATGGGGCCGAGCATAGAGGAGTCCATGCATGATCACAGACATGTCAAGTGAGAGGACTTGGCAGTGTGGAGGAACTAGGTTCCTAAGTTGCGATCTGTAGCGCGCTTTAAAAATAAGATGGTGCACCGGCGTGGGGAGTCACGCCAGGCATCTTGTGTGATGCCGTCCGTAGATGCATATACGGAGGTTGGGTTCGAGTCCCGACCCTCTAGTGCTTGGGTTCGAGTCCCAAATCACTAGGGCGTGGTGATGGTTTGGAATATGAGGACACTCATATTTCGGTGGTCATGGACTCTCAGTGGGGAGACTGGTTTGGGCACACCGCCAAGCGAGGGATGCCTCGGAGTCGTGATGCACGGTTAGATTGCTTAGTGTGAAAGCTCAGCATATCTAACTTGAACGCTTTGGTGCAAGTGGCACCAAGGTCGTGGTGAGTGAGATGGGGACACCTAATCTCAGTTGCTATGAACCCTTGGCCGTAAGGGCTGGCTTGGGTGCACCGCCAAGTGTGGGGGATGCCCCCGGGGTTATAGTCAACAACTTGGAGGTCTAGAAGACCAAGTACCTCTTGGCAACTCTGTTAAGGTGCCAAGGTGAGATCACTAGGTGATCTTATGGCCAGATAAGGACAAGGTCCTTGGTTGGCTAAGGAATGAAGTTCCTGGTTCAAAATGTTGAAATTGAACTGTTTAAGGTGGTGTGGCTTGGTCGTGATGACCAAGTGGGAAGAGCACATAAGGGAAATAAACTATGTCCGTGCGATGGCATAGTGAGTCCGAGGAAAGTAGTCTCTATAAAAGACCCATGGGAGGGTCACGAAGTTGGGCCGTGGATAGAGCCCATAGCAGAAGATGCTAAAGAGACGTACTAGGGGTGAACATCCTCCGGACTTGGCAAAGAAGAGTCTTTGCTATGGAACCGAAACAATACCTCAAGGAGGGAGGTAGAGATTCGATGTTGCTTGGTGCAACAATCAATGGATAGGAGCAAAAGATGAGTGGCCAAGATAGGGCCGTGGAATCCCTTGGAAGGAATCCAAGTGACAAAGTTAGGCGAGGAACACTAATGTGTTGGACGCTAACAAGTTGCGGGAAAGGAAGTGTGTTTCCAAGGAAGGATTCCGAAATGCTCCGATTTGGCGAAAGTGGAAGCTCCAAGGGAGGGAGCGGTAAGGTAGCCAAATGATAGGGCCATGAACAGCCCTAGCACAAAGTATGATAACTGGAACTTTGGCACGAAATAGAAGAGAGGATGATGGTGCCCTCGAGTAGAGAACTTCCTAGGATGGGAAGTGGAGTTGCACAAAAGGTGCAAGGCAAGGTGTCGGAGACACCTAGGAAATTGACTCCAAGAAGTCAAAATTCAAAGTTCCAAAGTGCAAAGGTTATATCAATGGAAATTGAGACTACTCGAGAAGGACTAGTGGGATTGACTTAGAGAAGGGTCTCTAAGAGGTTTAGCGAGAACTAAACCAATAAAAGGAGAAAACCACTATATGTGGTCCAATCAGTCTCTAAGTTGGAGAGACTACCCTCCTTAGAGGATATGCACAAGGCATGGTGAGCCTTCAATGTCCCACCATTGACGAATATGGAGAAGGCATGGTGAGCCTTCAATGTCACACCATTGACAAATATTGGCTACGCGCCAAGGATGGAAATGGTAACACATGCGGGTGTTACTTTATAAAATGGTTCACCGTTCGATGAGGACATCGAACTTCGTCTATGGGTGGTGGAGTTGTGAGACACAAAATCCCTAGGCCCCAAAGTGGAGCCGGAAGGGCGCCACATGGTAGTGGCCGAAGCGAGAGCCAAACGAGCGTAACACGTTTGGACCAAAAGCTCCGACTTGAAAAGTCAAGAGCGGGAGTGGAACTCCTAACGAAGTGCTCGAGGAACGAGCACGAAGCGAGCAAAAGGCAAGGCTCCAAAAAGGGACCCAAAAGGACCAACACATGACACGTGGGAGTGTCCGAGATGGACTCGAGTTGGAGTCCGAAGTGGAGTCCGAGATGGACCCGAGTTGGAGTCCGAAGTGGAGTCCGAGATGGACCCGAGTTGGAGTCCGAAGTGGAGTCCGAGATGGACCCGAGTTGGAGTCCGAAGTGGAGTCCGAGATGGACCCGAGATGGAGTCCGAGATGGAGTCCGAAGTGGAGTCCGAGATGGACCCGAGTTGGAGTCCGAAGTGGAGTCCGAGATGGACCCGAGTTGGAGTCCGAAGTGGAGTCCGAGATGGACCCGAGATGGAGTCCGAGATGGAGTCCGAAGTGGAGTCCGAGGTGGACCCGAGATGGACCCGAGATGGACCCGAGTTGGAGTCCGAAGTGGAGTCCGAGATGGACCCGAGATGGAGTCCGAGATGGAGTCCGAGATGGACCCGAGATGGACCCGAGATGGAGTCCGAGATGGAGTCCGAGATGGAGTCCGAAGTCGAGACCGAGACCAGGACCGAGACCGAGACCGAGACCGAGACCGAGATCGGAACCGAGACCGAGACCGAGGCCGAGGCCGAGGCCGAGACCAAGCCCGAGCCCGAGTCCGAGTCCGAATCCGAGTCCGAGTCCGAGTCCGAGTTCGAGTCCGAGTCCGAGTCCGAGTCCGGAGCCTGAGAGGGTGAAAGCCCAAAGCGTTCGTCTCCCAGACCCTGGGGGGTTTGGTGAGCTCCAAAAGTATAGTAGGGGGAGGACTGCAGTGGAGCTAGTTTGGCCAGGAAAGGCCAGTTTGGCCCAGGAAGGCCGGACCCAGTGTTGGGTGATGAGCTGCCCACTGGGAAGTCCAAGACTAGAGTGAACACAGACCGACAAGCGGGGTAGCTTGGTGAAGTGTTCAAGAGCCGGCTCTAGTTCCCCCGGGAGATCGACTGGCCGATGCTCCCAGTCCAAGTGTGGGTGGCACTACCTACTTGGATACCTGGTGTGGCTCAACGGAACCCGCTCTAAGCCCATGGCTAGAGCACCCAAGGGCAGAAGGCGAGGAGAGTACCCAGGTGGCTCGCGTAAGGCCACGGTGTTCCGAAATGTTGTCCCAAAGGCTCAGACTGTGGAAAGGAAGAGGAGCAGTCCTCTGGGGTAGTGACCAAGGACACAGTCGTGTGGTGAGGAAGTCCCAGAGGACCGTGGGACTTAGTGGTCGGGCCTGTGGGTCTCGATCCAGTGGCAGTGTTGGCAAACACGGCCAGGGGCAGAAAGGGACTTAGTGGGGACTGACAGAGGGATATTGGGGAAGGCTATTCCCCTTGTCGGTGGGCATCCTAAGGATGCTAAGGAGTGGATCTGAGATGACCACTCACGGATGGTTTGCCTAGTCTTGGAGAGCCAAGACTGTGATGCAAGTGGTATTGGACTACCAGTGTGGCAAAGGTGATTGGGCATGGCCTTAGCGTAACAGGCTGCTATGTCGGTGGTACCTTTGAGTGTCGGTCATGGGATCGGACACGTGGAGCACTTGGACCAAGTGCAAATGTTGAGTGGCATGGATGCCATTCTCGGGGCTAGCAAGTCCCAAGTCCTGGATTGGACTTATGGAGGTTGTGAATGAGACTCCTCCAAGTGGTCAGAGGTGTGGTTAAGTGACTAAAGTAGAATGGAAAATTTAGTCGCTTACAACTATTATGTCTTAGATTTTGCATTTCTTTCTCTCTTTTAGCAGTTTCTTAACATCAAATGCTTTGTGATCAAAAGAGAGCATGCAAAAAGTTCCTCTGCAAGAAGAACCCCCAGGCTGCCTTTGATGTGTTCCAAAGGCGATGACTCTGAACTCAATATCCATGTTGAGTAGAATAAAGCTGCTTGGGTCCTCAGTAAACTTCCACCACCTCTCTTCAATTTCTTCTTGCCACTTTACAGTAAGTCACTGAAAAAATCTAAGATTCTCTAGAACTTCACTGGTTAAAACTTAGACAAGAAATCTAGAATAAAAAGCAAGCCTTTGAACACTTCTGTTTTTATCCTGGTCCTTTGATTTAAAACCAAGTGGGTTATGCTAGAACACCCTCCCTCGATATCAAGCTTTCAAGTAAATGTTTTAACTTTTAATTATGGATATCTTATGTTCCACTTACAGCTATAACTTTCAACTGATTATTTTAAAATTAATATTAAAATGCTTACTCTTGACACTAAAATGCTTAAAAATTCAATGTGCCCAAAATATTTTGTACTTCTCCCAGCGGAGCTGGGATCCCAGCTAGTTTACATTAATGTTTATAATTTATAAACTTCCTTAAACACTTCCATATATATTCTAAATATTTATAAAATCATTAGTTAAGACTTTTTGGGATATCACCAAATGTTTATTCTAAACCACCATAGGGTAAAAGGTGAAAACCATGTGTACATAATATAATCTAGCTCTCTACTTGTGTGTTTATCTTTATTTTGCATTTGTTTTATGTTCCATACTATGTTAGTGATGGAATACCTATATCCTTGCGTTAGGCCATTGGTAGTTGAAATAATGCTAAACTCTGTTATTTCCATTTTATATACTAGTCTTGGCATTAGGATTCTAGATGCTTTAAGATTACCCAAATGTCATTTTGTACTCCTATCCCTTCATTTTTTGGGCTATATACTCAAGAGTTGTTTCATGCCCCAATTTTTTTGTTCCTTGGTTGTAATTTGGGAGTTTGGCTTTGTACTTTTATTTAAAGGCTTAAGGCCCTAAAATTCAAGTTCTGCTCTGCTGTCTTTGGCATACATGTCCAAGGGTTTAGGTTTTACTCTGTGATTATCTTATGGTAAACCAAAATAAATAAATAAATAAGATAAAAGGAAAAAATTGAAGTGAATTAAGACATAGCATATGGATATATATTATTGTGTCTTACTATGATGAGAAAATCTGATTTTAATGAAAAGGGGCTTATCATTCATTAAAATTTACTCTTATTCATAGTCTTTTTTTATTTATTTTTAAACCTCTATATACTATTGTCAAGCCATTTCCTTTACTTATAATCCACTATATTTCGTTGTAATTCATGCCCAAGCAAAGAGCAGCAAGAGAAAACTAAATCACCAAAAATCAATTTCAACATGTCATATGATTAAAATAAATTACTAAATATCAATTTTAACATATTAGAGTTTCAATACTACTCAAACTCAAGGATATGTATCCCAAGACTCTTAATCAATTAGAAAAAGGAGTGCACTTTTATTTATAGGTTCTTTCCTTTTTATCTTTAAATGATTCCTAAAGCCTTGCTTTCTTAATACTTTACCCTTTCCAAATATCAATTTCAATATATAGTTAATTCAAACTTTCTAAAAGTTTTCCTATCCTAGTATTACTCAAACCTAAAAATGTTTAATTCAATATATTTTAAAACTTTTAACTAATTAGAAAAGAGAGTGCACTTTATTCATGAGTTTTTCCCTCTAAACCTCAATGGACTTCTTTAAATCTGTACCCTTTAGTTGTTTACAATTCATTATGCTTTTTTGCAAGTTTATACCCTTGTGAATGAAAGTTAAGAATTATAAATCTCTCAAGAGTCTTAGTCTCTTAACGCTATATCCCTTGATTTATCCCAAACTATCAAATGTCAGTTTTAATTCAAGTTTAGCCTAATAAGAACAAACTAGACTGCTAGATTTTTAATTTCAAGATGTGGTATGATTCCCCTACCCAACCAAACTTAACCGCTCAATATCAATCTCAATATGTGATATGATTCCCCTAGCCAACCAAACTTGATTATTAAATATTAATCTCAATATCTGATATAATTACCCTAGTTAACCAAATTGGACCATAGAGTCAAACTTAAAACCCCTCTACCAAACATAAACTCCCATATTCAAACTTTCTAAAAGGTTACCCAGTCTAGTATTACTAAAGTCCAAAAATACTTAACTTCATGAATAGATTGAAAAAAGGGGTCCATTTTTATTTGTGGGCCCTTTTCTATTAATCCTTAAACCCCTTTGAACCTTTCTCAAATCATTCCCTTTAATATATAATAATTATTGATAGCATATAAATTTTTGTCTAAAAATCCACTAACAACTAAACAATAGCCACCTTAGGAATAGAAAATAAAAGAGGAGGAGAAAGAGGAGCTTGGAATAGCATTAACCATAAAGTTTTAAGGGTGATAAACAACTCAAAGTCGTAAAACTAAAACTTCAAGGCCAATCTAGTTCTTTTACTTTAGCAATAAAATGACAACAAAATGATCATCCTTTAGTAGCATCTAAGAACTATGCAAGTATACATAGAGTTCTTAAAACCCTAAACAACTACTAGACACTTATTATCTATTATGAAGTAGTTCATCTTAGTGTAAGGAACCAACTTCTCGAGGTGTCGTAAGCTAAAGGATCCCCGAGAGTATGACCGAAATGATAAAGAGTTCATCGGATGAGACTGAGTCTGAGATTGAGTCCAATACTGACTCTGAGACCGAGTTTGAGACTGAGTCCAAAATCGAGTCCGAAACCAAGTCTAAAACCAAGTTCGAGACTGAGTCCGAGACTGTGTCCCGAAGCAAGTGTTGCATTTAAGGGTTGGGATTTAGAGGGTTCCATGATCAAGTTTTGTTGTACCAAAAGATGTTAAGAACCTAGAGGTTGATGTACTTGACTACTTGTGCTTGTAGGGAGTGTAGCCGAACCTTAAGTCTAATTTAATTTAGGGAGGGGGATTGAGAGAGAATTCAAAATCTGTAAATGGATGGCTAATGCTTTTGTTGTTTATGCAATGAGTTGTTGAAAACAAAATAGACCGAGTAAAAAGTGATATAATAAGCGGGAATCTTGGCCAAGGGAAATTAACTAAAGCCAAAGCCATGATGGTTGGATAGATGAGGTAAGTTAGCAAATTGGAAAAGAAAAATTTATGGCTTACAATTTAGTATCAAAGCCTTTTCCTTAGTTCTAGCAAAGAATAGAGGTAGATTGCTAAGAGATGGCTAAGACAAAGCATAAGAGAACTAAAGTGGAAACAGAACCTCTTCCAAAGCTAGAGCCTTTAGTCAAACAAGAAGCTATGGATGAGGAATCCTTGCATCAGGAAAACTCTAGTGAGGAAACTTCCAAACAAGAGTCCGGTGGTGAGGTTTAGTCGTCCAAGGTTTAATTAAACGTTCTAGAAGGACAATTAGCATAAGCCAATGCCCTACTAGAGACCCTCATATGCAAGCTAAAACATGATAAAAAGCGAAAGAAGAAGCAAAAGACTGCAGATGCTAGTAGTGCAAAAGGTGTGGACCCTTTGGCGGGGACTAAAATAGAACTGAACAAAATCGAACAAACTAAAGTGGAATCAATCCCTCAAACAACTTCCAAGTACAAACCAAAGCCCCCACCGGTCTTCAAGGGATTGAATGATTATAAAATGGTGGAGGATTGATTTTATAATATAGAAGATTACTTCTGAGTGTTGCGGTTACCGAGCTTAGAGGTGCTAAACCATACTTAGCAAATAATGCTAAGTCTTGGTGAAGAACAATAGAGGTCAACGAAGGACTAGTAGACACTTAGGAAATGATGAAGGTGAGAATTTGTGCAATTTACGTCCCTCCGAATGCTACTTTGCACCTAAGAGATGAGCTAAATAAGCTGAAGCAGACAGGAACTATTCAAGAGTATATGAATGTGTTTATAGCAAAGAGGATCTTTATCATAGACATGGGCGACATGGATGCATTCCATGCCTTATATAAGGTTTACAGACCTAGGCTCAAGGCAAGGTGATGTATTAGAACCTGACCAACTACAAGGAAGCATTAAATGCAATTATCAAGGTGCATTTCAATAATAACCTGCAAAAGGGGAATAGAATGTGGTTAGGGTCCACATTTAACAAAGGAGGCAAACCAAGGGGGACATATGGCAAAGGATATTTAATTGCCAATGAGCAAGTACATGGGAGAGTCAAGTGAAAAGAGACAAACCCACTGATTAGAAGGTCAAATCTACTAAAAGCATGGGAAACAACATATGCTTCAGCTGTGTTGAAGTAGGATACTTTTTAAAGGAATGTCCCTACCTGAAGAAAGCCAGAGTTAATATCGCCATTAAGTTGGGTGAAATCCAAATTGAAGTACGTGATCCAGTCCCTAACTCAAAGTTATTCATTACACTAGTAATTTTGGTAAAAAGTCGTTCGCAACATCTACTAACCCTCTGAGGGAAGCTCGAAAGTAGTTTTGTTAAGATCTTTATTGATATAGGTGCTTCGGATAATTTTGTAGCTATAGATATAGTCTGGCAAGTTGAACTAGTGGTGCAATAGTTGGGTGAACCAAGGACTATAGATTTTGTTCAAGGTAGCCAAACCATCGATAAGGTACTTCGACAAGCCAAAGTCAAAGTAGGGATATTGAAAGTAAACATGGATTTCACCATGTTAGACATTGTGGGATTTGACATGATCTTCAAGATGGATTAGTTCAATTAGTTTATAGTAGTTTTACATGGACAAAGTAGGAATCTTGTGGTATTGGCGAATGCCCAAGGAGAATGATACATGGTGTAAGCTCAGAATCTAAAGGTAGGGCAAAGTAAGGCCAAAGACTCCTGCTTAAACTTGGTGTTCACGAGAGGACAACTCATTAAAAGAACCAAAGTAGCATTTTTGTGCTTACTCTTAGTGAGGAGTGATAGAAAGATGGGAATAGAAAAAATACCTTTGATGATTTAGCAAATGTTAAACCAATTTCAAGATACCATGCTAAAGGAGTTACTGGCAGGGTTACCCCTCATACGACTAATAGAACATAAGATCAAATTGGTCAATAGTGCTAAGGTGGTGTTCTATCGATTAAATGAAAATGAACTTGAGGAGCTCAAGTGCCAACTTGAGTTGGTGGAAAAAAGGTATATTAGGCTGGCCAAGTGGCCATATAGGGCACTAGTGTTATTTGTGAAAAAGAAAAATGGCTCTATACATTTGTGCATAAACTATCAGTTGCTCAACAAGTATATAAAAAAGAATAAGTACTCTTTACCAAGGATTGACAACCTATTCAATAGGTTGAGAAAGGCAAAATATTTTTCGAGGATTGATCTAGGTCAGAGTACTATCACATCAAGGTAGCAGAGGAAGATGTCGAGAAGATAACTTGTTGGACAATGTATAGAAGTTTTGAGTTTCTAGTGATGCCTTTTGGGCTATGCAATGCATTAGCGATGTTCTCAGCACTGATGAATCACATTTTTGTACCCTATCTGGATCATTTTGTGGTCATCTACATTGATGACATCTTCATCTATAGCAAGACGCTAGAGGAGCATGTCAAACACTTGACAGAGGTGTTTGAGAAAGTAACAGAACACAAGTTGTATGCTAAAGAAAGCAAATTTGCTCAACAAAAGGTAAAGTAAACAATCTGAAGGCATGCCAAAGGTAAGTTAATTAGCATGGGTTAGCTAAGTCGACCAGGTGTAGGGAACTACATTTGACTCCCTGCGGGGATATTAAATCCATAAATATATTTTACAAAGGTTAGGTTCGAGTCCCAACCCTCTAGTAAAGCAAGGCTAAATTCAAATCCCAACCCTATACTATGACATGGTGAGGTGAGAGGTATAGAGACACCTATAGTCCATTGTCATGGGCTCTTGGCTGGGGAGGTTAACTTAGGCATACCGTTAAGTGGGGGGATGCCCCTAGAGACATAGTCAACAAGTCGTAAGATTAAAAAGAGACATGTATCAAACTTCTATGGGTGGTGGAGTTGTAGGAACTAACTTCCTGAGATGTTGTAGGCTAAAGGATCCCCAAAAGCACGACCGAAATGATAAAAAGTTCATCGAATAGGACCCAGTTCGAGATCAAGTTCGAGACTAACTTTGAGACCGAGTTCGAGACCAAGTCCGAGATCAAGTTTGAGACCGAGTCTGAAATCCAAGATCAGGTTCGAGACCAAGTTCGAGGTCGAGTCTGAAACAAAGTCCTAGATTTGGTCCGAAATCGAGTCCAAAATCGAGTCTGAGACTAAGTCCAAGGTCGAGTCCAAGACCAAGTCCGAGGTTGAGTCCGAGATCAAGTCCAAGACCAAGTTCAAATACCAATACAGGTCATGGGGTGAAAGCCTAAAGCGTGTGTCTCCTAGGGGGCAAGGGCGTTGTAGGGGGTTCCAAAAGTATAGTAGGGATAGTGATGTCTAATAACTAGTCTTGAAAGAACTCTCCAATGGTGCTTTCAAATTGACTTGAGGTTGAGATTGGGGCTTAGGGGCCTTGGGTGGAAGTGAGCATGGACTCGAGTGGTGTTGGAGGGGCCACCCAAGGAAGTGCTCAAGAGCAACTCTCACTCCTAGAAGGGAAACTCACTACAATGCTTCAGACTTATATGATGTGATGCTTTATTTGAATACCTTGTAGCTCATTAGTCCTCACCCTTCCTAGGGGATTAGGCCTTCCCTTCAAGATGGAAGTGGGGGAGTAAAAGTACCCATACCAAGCTGTTAAGCCATGATGTTTCCCCCCAGTATCCCAAAACAAGTGTTGCACTAAAGACTTGGGATTTAGAAGGACCCATGATCAAATATTGTTATACCAAAGGATATTAAGAACTTGGAAGTTTAGCGTGTTTGGCTGTTTATGCTTGTAGGGAGTGTAGTTGAACCTTAAGTTCAATTTAACCTGGAAAGGGGGATTGGGAAAGAATTTGGGAATCCGTGGATGGATGACTAACGCTTTGTTGCTTGTGTAGTGAGTTGTTGAAACCAAGTAAAATCAAGTAAGAGTTGGTACAATAAATGAGAACCTTAAAAAGGGAACTTAAATAAAGCCAAGACTATAGTGGTCAGATAAATGAGGTAAGTTAGCAAATTGGAAAAGCAAAATTTATGGCTTACACTTGGTTGCGAACAATTGGCTAAAGATGCATTTACTCTCTTACATAAGCACACTTTTGAAACTAATATTAAAAGTATTTACATATAAGATGAAGGGCTTAGTGTAGTGGGGGTATGCCACAACTGGAGGAGTTGTCAAAAAAATTTTAAAATCTATAAATGTCTATTTATAATCTTCAGATTATATGAAAGATAATGTGGATGACTTCAACAATGTTTGCAATAATGCAATATGATTAGAAAAATGATCAATAAAACGTCTAAGATATTGCACCTTACCATAATGGTAGCAACACTCGGGGTGGTCACTCTTATATAACCGTATATATCATCTGCATGTACAGATTGGGGTTATTTTGGGTGCAAACCATACATATACATACAGGCCTCAGGGTTGAGTTTAATTTGAAAATTTTCGTACGTACGAGTAGGGGAGGAGGTGGAGCTCCTCTAGGGCTCTCTATAGTAGCAAGTTGTAGAGGGCAATAGATCTCAAGCATAGTAGGTATGGAGCGTGATGTTATTGTGTATGTAGAGGATGGGGATCAAAAGAAACTTGTGGGTTTCGTCAGGGTTTAAAGGAAATATATATATGCTTTATGCAAAAATAACAAAATATTCCACGTATATATAAGAATTGGGGGTTTATTTAAGATTTGAAAAAATACTTATATGTAAGGGTATGGGGCAAATTATGAACAACAAAAAAAGTATACTAGGCCCCCTATTCTAAACTTCCAGAACGCAGATGATATATAATGCTTATAAAGAGTGACCACCCTGAGTAGCAACACTAGAAATATCCACCTTAGCTTTTAGTATCTAAAAGAACTTAAAAGCAAGTATTATTTATTGTTGATAATTATTTGGTGAACTAATAGCTTTACCCTAAACAATTTAAGAGATTAGTAGTGTGAAGAAAAATGGTACATATTTGAGATAATCATATTATTAAATAAACATTAGTCAATGCTAAATTGAATATTCCCTAAGGTTCATACACCCTAATACTTTGAGACTTTTGAATAACAAGCCAAGATCTTATGAATGGATATCAAGAAAATGTTAAAGAAGGGTCTTTTGGTGACTGATACCAAATTAAATTTTTTATTGGACAAGCATCTTTAGTTGGAACAGAATGATACATTACAATCTTAACCCCATAAAATAAATCAAGGTTGAAAAAATTAACATACTTCTTCTTGAGTTGGTCAAATGCAATAGCATAAAGACCATCTAAAGGGTCTAGAAAGAGAATAAAAGAGTAAGAAGGAAATTCAATAAATAATAATGAAAAAAATGAAAGGAATAAAAGAGACATAAGGGAGTATGAGACAAGTTAAAAATTTGATTTAACACTACCTTATAATCACCAATACATACAACTAAGTTCACATTGTCTCACCTATTTGCATGTGTACTGCCATTGTTATAAAGAATGAAGATTGGCTCTACTACACAATATAAATGTAAATAGGATATAGCAATAGGCTAAACAATAGAAAATAAACTCAAACCCATATTAACTAACACATAAAAGATAACATGAGACTTTTTATTATAAAAATGAATTTAGAAAGTGAATATTGTATAAACTTTTGACAAGTGAACCCTTTAGTGGTAGGATGGAGGGGTCACTGACTTATTTGTAAAAAGACACTCCATTACTTCTATAACTTTTTATTTTTTGAAAGAATCTTTACATTGACACCAATATGATATTGTTGAACCAAGGCCTTCATTTAGTAATGGAAAATGCTAATTTGGGAAACATTGATACATATGGACAATTTTATCACACATCAATAGCACACATCACAGCCATATCCTCATCCTTATCTTCATCATTGAACACAAGCATTAGTAACATCAACTTCCATCAAAACTAGATTATCTTTTATGGGAAATAGAGTTGAAGCACATCTATCTATAAATGGGAGAAATGATGTTTTATAACATTATATTATTCAAAGAGTGTTGGCAAGGGTGGTTCAACTAGCATATGTATAAATCCCATAAGATTTTGACAAAGCATTAGTTATAAAATTCTCAAATTGATTCACTTTGACATATTTAGTTCTGCACAAAGCAAGAAGCTTTTAAAGCAAATACTAAGTTACATAATGAACTTAAATGGCACTTGACAAAGATGATACACTTGTTAGAAGATATTATTATAATTATCAATATGTCCAACTGCACATTTAAAAACATCTAGGAGAAGATTCCAATTTGTATGGGTGGTTGCACTTAGACCATTATAACTATTGCAATACTATCTTTGAAGACAAGTGGAAAACTTATACAAATGCTAAATATCATCCCAAAAAATGATAAATGGAAATCATTACAAATTAATCAACCCAATGGTACACATCATTGCTAGAATTCCTATAAATGAAATATAGCTAGCCACAAAAATTGATTGTAAAAACAATTAAGTCTGATTGTTCAATTGTAACCATATAATATCAAACAATTGCACCAGCTACAAGAGGGGCTACTATAAGAATATTTAAAGAATATAAAAGCTAAATCTAAACAAAAATAAATATCAAATCACTCATTAGACAATTAAAGTTACACTATATCTTTCTGCTAATCCAAATAATTTGTTATGCATTGCATGTAGCAATGCTTGGTTTGCTTAATAGTAGTATTATTCCTACTTATCAATCTAATTGATCAAATAAAAATTTAGAATTATAAATATGTTTATAATTTATAAATACAAGATTAATTTTATTGCATATCAAGTTTATAAATTATAAACATGTTATAAATTATAAATACAAAATTATTATAAATTAATAACAAGCGTTAGATAGTAAAATATCCTAGAATTTTCAAGCAATTTCTAAATATATTCACTAAGCAAACCAAAAATTTTTAATAACCATTTCAAAAACACAAGCAATGCCAAAAAGTTGATGTTTCAATAACCATTTCAAATACACATATTAAAATATTATTAGAATATTCCCTTGGTTCCACAGGATACTTTTTTACAAGACTAGAAAAATCTGGCGTTATAGTCTTCCTCCACAAATCCAGCAAGAATGACAGCATCCTTTTGCCAGCCGAGAAAATCCTTCAGTTTTTCCGGTGGCGCCGCAAATGCCGTCGAGAGTGTCTCCTCGTCTAAAGCTTTCAAGACCGAGCTCGCACCTAAAACGTCACAAAGTTAGCGTAGAACAAGGGAGAAACACCAAACGTACCACACAGGAACTGGGGATTATTGGGTGCCGCCGACGTGCTGAATCCCACAAACTCGAGAGCACCCTCGCGAGAAGCAATCTGGCTCATCGGGAAGTAGCGAGGAACAAAGACGATGGTGCCCTCCTTGACGGACTTGTTGAGCGCGCTGGTACCGTTTGGAAAAGAGATCTGGAAGACGCCTTGGCCTTTGGTCACTAGAGCGATTTCGGCTGCTCGTGGATTCCAGTGTGGAGCAAGAATAGCGGCCTAGACAAAAACAAGGAAGGAAAATGGTTTGTGGAGAAACGGATGAAACCCGGAAGACTTACGGGTTTCAGCGAGACTGCAAAAACTCCAACGCTAGCGTTTCGCAACGGAGCGTACTGGCGTCCATCCACAGCAATTGTCCGGCCGTTGTCGTTCTCGAAGTCGGGCTTTTTCTTAAAGAGGTTGAAAGGCTTGGCAGGCGAACTGGACTTGCCGCCACCATTGTCAAAGAGCTCTGACGAAAAGCTGGAAATGTAGTTCAGCCAGGACCAGGACCAGGAGGCTCTTGAGCTCTTTGATTTCCTGGAAACAAGCTCCTGGAACCGTGCCTGCGATGTGTAGACGATCGGACCTTGGTCCTGGTTGCTCAGCACTTCAATCACTTCCTCGGACGACACCTGAAAGAGTTTTCAGAAAAGTTTCGAGGAAAATCCAGGCTACTTGACCTTGAAGGACGCAGCTAGAACGTCCGAGTCGAAACCTGAGAGAATGGTCAGTGGATTTGTTCCACCACCAACAAACGCGGACTGCCAGAGAAAAGTCTCTAATCAAAACAATGATGCTAAGCAAATCAGCTTACTTGGAAGACTCCAGTCTCGAGACTTTCTGAGGTGTCGAACATGCCAAAAACTCGCAGCCTCTGTGCCTCATCCGTGTTAAGGATGTAAAAGACGAGGCCTCCAGGAATCACATAGATATCTCCAGCTTCAAGGTCTTGCTGGTTCAATCCATCTTCCACCCATCCAAGTCTCATCTTTCCTGAAAAGAAACGAAGAAAAGAAGCTCCTCGACCAAGAAAAAGATCCCAAGTACCTTTGAGAACGTAGAGGACGCAAGGAGCATCGATGTACTGCGGCAGGAGGAGCGCCTTGGGCTCCATTGTGATGAAGTTAACACCAATGTTGTTCGATCCCAAAACGCCAGCCTTGTCCTTCCTGCCGGGAAGAACGTGGATCTTCCCCGCCTCGGTGCTCACTATCTCCACAGGCTTCTCAAGAACAAATGGGTTCCTGCCCTTGTGCTTCGAGCTGTGCCCTTCATCGTCGTCCTCATCGCGATGTTTGCCTCCTTCGCGATCATCCTCATCGTGATCTTTGCCTCCTTCGCGATCATCGTCCTCACCCTCGTCTTCGCGATCGCGATGCCGCGGCTCTCGATCGCCATTGGACGCCGCATCGAGCCGGAATCCTCCCCGCGCGACGACGGCCTGGAGAACCAGTAGCAATGCTAGGAGAACTAGCCAGATCCGAGGAGAAGCCATGATATTCTGGGCAAGAATAGACGATCAGCACCGAAATCTACCCCAAGATCGTCCAGACTGGAAGAGCGCTTACCTCAAGAACACGCGGGAGAAGAAAGATGGGGTTCCATTCTCCTGTCCAATTGGCCTTCTTATCAAAGCTTACGCTTCGTGCATGCATGCGTAGAGCCGCCAATTGGCGCCACTATCACCGTCGGATCCAGGCCATGATCAACGGTTGAAATTTACATAAATTCCTTCCTCTGTACAAGGAATGAAAAAAATAAAATAAAAACTCTCTTTTCCACAGAACTTTGGTTCTTTGGATCTTTGGCGCTGTGATTTTGAGAAGATCGATCAAGCTTTCTGTGGCTCTGTCAAGAATCTGTTCACAGTAGCAACTATGGCATCGATCTCGTCGTTGGAAAATCTCTGCTGGATGTTTTGGATAATCTGCTCGCGAGAAAAAAAGAAAAAAAGCCATCCTTTAGAGCCGATCTGATGCGAGAAAAAACTTTCACGTACCAAGTAGAGCTGGACTGGATCGGGCCTTAAGTTTGCTATCTGGATGCGTTCCAGCGGGCAAAGTCGACGGATCAGTGGCTCTCGAGAAAGTTTTCTCAAGTCTTCGATGCTCTGCAACGCTGCCGGGGTCTGGAGGAGATATCTACGGACCTGTCGAGGAGAGCCAACCATCATAAACACATCCAGACTCCTCGGGTTGCGAGCATACCAAAACTTCCGACTGGCTGATGCCATCCCTGCTTTGCAGAAGATCGAGCACTTCAAAGTTGCTCAGTCGGCCACAATCAGCTTCGAGACTGCCAGGAAAAACGAAGAAATCCATCACAAACTTCAACGAAAGGAGGAAAACTCACTTACACTTTTGTGTTGAGTGGTTCTCTCCTTGCTGTTGGCTCTTGCTTATCGGGCTGGCGGACAGAAATCTCCACAGTAGACTCACCGAGAGAAGGACTGTCCGTTTTCAACCGTTTCGGCTGAAGGTGACGAGAACCCAGCAGTTTATTGGTGGAGCCGCCAGCCGTTTTGATGTCACTCGAGAATTCCTTGAGTGTCTCGGCAACTTCCTGTTCCTCCACTCTCGCAGTAGCACTTTCATCCATCTCCTCGCCCTCGATCGCGCTGGAAACGCCCACCAATCTATCCGGCCGTTCGGGATTGTCATCTTCAAGCCATGGAGCTCGAGAGCAACCTTGCGAGCTTTCAGGAGGAAGCGGCGGTGGCTCGTCGTCGTCTTCCTCCTCCTCGTCATTGTCACTCTCCGTCTCGGTCTCCTCCTCAAGCACCTCGTCCTCCAAGTCGTCCTCCATAAATCTCTTCCTGTGAATCACCTGTAGAGAGCTCCAGCGAAACCTCTCCATCCGCTCGAACGCCACCACTGGCTCGTAGTGAGCAAACGAGAACCCATGATAGTTGCTATGGTAGACGAGCCGCATAACGTTGTCACTGTGATCTTCCTCGTCGCCCAAGATCTTCCCAGTGTCCGCGAGCCAGATCTGTATCGGCCTCCCCAGGAGCTCTTGCAACCAAAATGCGCAGAAGTGATCCCCCCAGAGCCCCCCACACGAGGCGCTCAGCCGCATCTTACACAAGTAGACCAGCGCGGCGTCCTTCTCTGTGAGCTTGATCCTCCCCAGCTCTGGGTGGAGCTCCTGCAAATTCTCCAGCACCAGGAAATTCTCCATCCACTCCATCGCCTTGGGGTCCTTGCGGTGGAATTTCTCCCTGTACAAGCTCACCATCGCCCGCCGGAGGCACACGGAGCTCTCGTAGGCCTCCTCCTCGCCCAGGAGATAGAGCACGGAATCGAAAAGGCAGTCGCCGGCGCTGTAGGGGTAGCCCACGATCCGGCGCAGCCCCTTGCTGCGCAGCACGCGATCAATGTAAGGAACCTGGAAAATCCGCCGCGCGGGGCGCAGCCAGGAAGAGCCCTCGTCCTCGTCGATCGCGCCCATGAACCCTAGCACAGGGTTTTAGATTTTAGGGCTTCTGTGGCCATTTTCCCGCCCCGGTCTTTTAGGGCACGGAAATAGTACAGAGCATTAGGGTTAGGTCTACCTAAAAATATAACGCACGACCTTTGCCTGGCTCCTCATGTTCTTTTGTCCTCCAAAGCCATGCACCTACAAATACTACTAGTTTACAACGATTCGTGCTATAAAACCACACAAATGGATTCAATCGATCGATCAAACTTTCAAACCATCTATCTCTAAGATGGCCAGGCTCAATTTGGCTATCATCTCGCTGGTGTTCTTGGGTACCGTACTGGGATCAAGAGGGCAGTACGAGTACGACGATGACAACGTTGTTGCCATTAGCGAGAACAGTACGCTGTACGGACTGAGCGAGGATTTCTATAGGCACGCTTGTCCCCAGGTCTACTCCATCGTCAGGGCTGGAGTGGAGGCCGCGATTAAGATCCAGCAGCGCAATGCGGCATCGCTGCTACGCCTCTTCTTCCACGACTGCTTCGTCCAAGTAAAGCTCTCTTAACCCTGGATTGATCGATAGAACGATAGCTGCTCAATGCTTTTCTTTACTTCCAGGGATGCGATGCGTCGCTGCTCCTCGATGACGCGCCCTTCTTCATCGGCGAGAAAACTGCCGCCGCCAACAATCAATCGGCTCGAGGATTCGAGTTCATCGACGTGATCAAAGCGAGCGTCGAGGAAGCGTGCCCTCTCACCGTCTCCTGCGCTGATATTCTCGCCATCGTGGCCAGGGACGCCGTTGTCTTGGTAAGCATGTGAACTTCCCCTCTTGTTTCCTCCTATTTCCCTCTGGTTACCCCCGCATTGCCTTTTTTCCCTCTATTTCCCTCGTGTTTTCCCAGAATTTCTGACGCACGGCGCTATGACATGGACAGAGTGGAGGACCCAACTGGGAAGTAGCGCTCGGGCGGAGGGACAGCCTCACGGCGAGCCGAGCAGCGTCGGATCATTTCATCCCGGATCCCACGTACGATCTCCCCCAACTTCTCTCATCCTTCCAGGCGATGGGCCTGGGCGCCGAGGATCTAGTCTCGCTCGTCGGAGCTCACACAATGGGCTTCTCGCGATGTACGAGCTTTGAGCAGCGGATCTACAACCAGAGCGGAACCCACCACCCGGATCTTAACATCGAGCCCGGGTTTCTCAAGCAGCTCCACGATCGATGCCCGCCCCACGGCGATCCAAACACGCTCCAGCCCCTCGACTGGGAGTCCCCGGCCTCATTCGACAATGGCTACTACAAGAACTTGGTGTCCCAAAGCGCGGTGCTCCACTCGGACGGGACGCTCTACTCGGAGGCGATCGCGGGGTTTGCAGGGATTCGCGAGCTCGTGGAGAAGTTTGCCGAGGACGAGCAGGCATTCTTCGCGAGCTTTGCGAGATCGATCGTGAGGATGGGGAACTTGAGGCCGCTGATCGGGGACAAGGGCGAGGTGAGAAAGAACTGCCGGAGAGTGAACCCCAAGTTCTAAGAAGAGGTTGATATAAGGTGGCGAAATCGGAAAGTCAATAAAAGTGTAGGTAAATGCAATAAGATATTATCTCGGCCTAACTTCATCACTTGCTTCTATCATTTTTCCTTTCTTCTTGATCAAGAGGATGTGCTTCAAGCTGTTTTTTGCATCTTTTTCCATCTTTGTGACAATGATCAAGATTGGCCACTGTGATCTTCTCAATTGTCTCTTGCCACGGTCGCCTTCGTCGAGAAACTTGGTGTACTACATCCATGGGATCCGGGTTCCAGCGAATTCTTCCCAGGTACAAAGCATCTTGCCCTTTCAAGGCCAGCAATTTCTGGTCCAGCGACCTTTCCCAAACGGCTATGGAGAAGTTTTCAGGAACAAGATCACCGAGAGCTACGAGTACGACTCTCGCCAGATCGGAGTGTACCAAGGAAGCTACCCGACAGTCCGAGATGGATCCGTGGTCTCGCTGCGCGGGACGATCTCACTCGCGACCAGCGATGGCGTTCGTGCCCGGTTTAACGTGAGGGGCCCCTACGATTTCTCGCAGCTCACGTCCATCATGCCAATCTCGGGAACTCTCGGCGGTCGAAGCTTTCTGGGGATCCAAAATGCGACCGTGCTCTTCGCGTATGGACGAAATGGTGTGGTTAAAGGCCAGGCAAAGATCTGTGTGTAGAAGTTTGACCGTGGTTGACTTTAATTGACAAGCTTTGAGTTTGACTAACCGTGGACCTTGTAAATTGACTATGTTTGACTGCGTGGGAATGTAATGTTCCATGAATGCGCCCCACCTACATTGCTCAGGTCTTTAAACGAGACCTGTCAGAATCGAAGGAGGTGTATAGAACAATAAAGGGAAAAGAAGAACAGGAGATTGGAGTTTGGAGTTTCCAAGCAAAGCGCCAATGGAGAAAAATCTTCACCGCCTTGTCTTGGGCCTGTATCTCCTCAATGCGTGGGGAGGAGCGAGCGCGAGCCTGGTGCCCGCATTGTTCGTGTTTGGCGACTCGACGCTGGACACGGGCAATCTCAACTACAGGCCCAACACCGTGCATTTGATCCGGACGGAAGAGCTTCCCTATGGCCGCGACTTCGTTCCTCCGGGGCCGACTGGGCGAGCCTCCAATGGCAAGCTCGCCACAGATTTCTTGGGTAAGCCCACGATCGATCCCGTCCTCTATCTCTCTCTTTCTTTCTCGGGAGTTTTTTGATCGATCCTCTTGATCAGCGGGGTTTCTGGGGCTTCCCACTCCAATTGACGATCTCGAGCCGGACGCGCAGGGGCGAAAGCTCTTCCAAGGGATCAACTTCGCGGCCGGAGGCTCCGGCATTCTTAATGGCACAGGACTGGTACGTACTATAGCGACAGGATCGTCAGGAAGTTTGGTTCTTTACTGTTCTTGAGAAAAGTTTGAAAAGTTTGGTCTCTTTGTCGTGATTCCCAGACGACCGTATCCCTGTCGCAGCAGCTTGATGCCTTTGAGGGCTCCATCGCCAGCATCAACAAACTCATGGGATCACAGGAATCATCCAGGCTCCTCGCAAACTCGCTCTTTCTCCTCAGCACTGGGAACAACGATCTCTTCAACTACGTCTACAATCCAAAGGCGAGGTTTCGCTACTCCCCGGAGTCTTATAACACTCTTCTCCTCTCCACGCTTTCCAGAGATCTCGAGGTCTGTAAAATCACAAGCACATCGATACGTATGATCGATCTTTGGTTGTTTTTCTTTAGAGACTTTACAGCTTGGGAGCTCGAAAGCTCGTCGTCCTCTCGCTTGGTCCCCTCGGATGCACGCCACTCATGCTTAATCTTCTCAACTCGGACGGCTCCTGCATTGGCGAGGTGAATAATCAAGCCAAGAACTTCAACGCGGGCTTGCAATCGCTGCTCGCCGGGCTGCAAACCAAACTTCCCGGGAGCCGGCTGCTCTACGCAAACGCGTACGACATTCTCTTCAGCGCAATCCAGGACCCCCGAAAACACGGTAAGTTCTCCAGAAGCTCTTCGTCTCGTTTCGAGCAAAAGATTTGATTGATTGATTGATCATCGGTGGTTTTGTTCGAGCAGGCTTTCGATACGGGAACGTTGCTTGTTGTGGATCTGGGAAGTTTCTGGGGTCAGTTTTGCAGACTTGCAGTGGCCGGACTTCAGTGTGCGCTGATTCGAACGAATACGTCTTTTGGGACATGGTGCATCCTACACAAGCCATGTACAAGCTCGTCACAGACGAACTCTATGCCGAGCTTGTGAAATTCATCCTCTAAAATCTAATACATATGTTAATGATCATATAGTATGAACTTGCATTGAAATGTTAAGAAAGCATTGAGATATTTCATAATCATATTATTGTTTGGGGTGGCCGTATTTTTATTTCGAGGGATTCAATGGTTTGCTAAAGTACTCGTTGAGACCGGGCATGATCTGCGTCTTCTTATCACGCAAGAACCTTCGCAATGGATGGTTGTGATAGACTTCTCCCTAGCTGTGGTTATCCAGCCGTCCATACTTTCTATCGTCTTTGTTCACCCTTTTTACAGATCAAATTACCATGAACTCTACCATGAGGAGAAAAGATTTTTACCTCACTTCTGGATCAGTGATGAGCTTTCTTGCGGAGAGATAAGCCGCCAATCCAACGGCGCCAATCACGAAAACTCCCAATGGATACACTTCCGGCTTGAGCCAGCGTTTCCTAAACGTAGCGTCCATTCCTTTAGCTTTTCCTTGGCCACTAGAACTTTTTGAACGCGGTATATTCCTGTATATTCCAGCTCTAAGAATATACCATCTGGAGCTTAGAATATTCCTGCGAGACATCAGACTTTCCGGAAAGGAACTTTAAACAACCAGAAAATAAAAATAAATTTTAAACAGTCTCTTGAGTTTGATCATTGTTATTGCCACGAACAACACTCGATCGATCCAGAAAGAGGAATCGATGGATCAAGCAAGAAAATTGTGCTCACTTGGGCCGCGATCCCTTCTTCTTCCCGGCCGCGGCAGCGCTGGCGGCAGCCTTGGTCTTGACCGGATTGATCGAGGCGGCGGCGACGTCTGGATCGAGCCACTTGAGAGAATGGCGATTGAAGAAGGGCCAATTGGGCACGGTGATGAGCACAGTGAGGATCACACCTCCGGCGTAGACGAGCATCATCAGCTGGAACGATGTGCGGAAGTAGCCGGCGAGGAACGCAGCAATCGCCCATCCCACCAGCATGTACTGCATCAGCTCCTCGGCCAGCTTCTGCCCCTTCCAATCCATCGCGGAGATCGATCGATCGATCGAGAGAGAGAGAGCGCAAGAGAAAGAGATCGCGCAGCGCGAGCGCCAAACAAACCCTAGCCCCGAGAAGCCCTAAAAAAGATCTTGTCGAGGAGAGGGAGTATAGGCTAGGGTTTCGTGACGAGCGGGGGCGGCAGTGGAGCTTTCGGCGCAGCGGCATTGGCGATTCTCGCGTCGGCATCATCGATCCAGGCTCGCATCTGTAAGCGCGCCTCGAATTTTGGGATAGGTTTTAGTGCTGCTACTCGGGAAGAATCGTCCGATTCCAACGATAGATCGAGCTGCTGTACAGGGAGCCGAGGGGATTCCATTCCTTTCTGATTTTCGCTTGCATTCTTTCGTCCATGGCGGGGCTGCTTGGCGGTGATCCTGCTCAGTTGAATTTGGATGCCGGTGGCTCGTCGGCCATTTTGCAAGGCAAACTCGAGGAGGCCGACCACTCCAGCACAAATTGGTACTTTCCCAGGGAAGAACTTGACAGGACATCGCCATCGCTCCGTGATGGAATCGACTCGAGAAGGGAGACTTACTTTCGAAAGTCCTACTGTACTTTTTTACAGGACCTCGGCATGCGACTAAAAGTGTAAGCTTGTTCTCTTCTCCTTCGTCTTGTTCTTCTCGGATTTTTCTTTCTTTTCTTCTCTCACTCAGACTCATTGACGGTTTGATTTTTTTTCTTGTTCTTTCGTTCTTTGCAGCCCACAGGTGACTATTGCCACCGCAATTACATTTTGTCATCGTTTCTATCTTCGGCAATCCCATGCAAGAAACGATAGATTTGTAAGTTCTGAGTTACTGTTGACGCCTAGCTGATACTGATAAGCTTCGTACCGATCTAGATGATTGCTACTGTGTGTATGTTCTTGGCGGGGAAAGTGGAAGAAACCCCTCGCGTCTTGAAAGACGTAATATATGTTTCTTATACTCTTAGGAATAAGAAGGACCCTTCTGCAAATAATCGGATCAAACAAAAGGTCTGAAACTTTTTCTCTACTGGTTTTCTCTGCTGCTACTGCTGAAAATCTGCGTGGAAAACTCTCTCCAGGATTTGTACGAGGCACAAAAGCAGCTTGTGCTGTACGGGGAGCGCCTCGTCCTCACTACACTAGGATTCGATCTAAACGTTCACCATCCATACAGACCGCTGGTGGCCGCCATAAAAAAGTTCAACGTCTCTCAACATGCGCTGGCTCAAGTTGCGTGGAACTTTGTCAATGATGGGTAAGCTCTCGCACACCAGTAGGAACTTCAGTCTCGACTGGAGTGTTGGAGTCCGTGTTGTTTCATCACTTTGATGAGATGGGAATGAAGCAGTGGAAGGGATGTGCAGGCTACGCACATCGCTCTGCCTGCAGTTCAAGCCGCACCACATCGCCGCTGGTGCCATTTTCCTGGCTGCAAAGTTTCTTAAGGTGAAGCTGCCGATCGATGGTGAGCGGGCTTGGTGGCAAGAGTTTGATGTCACGCCTCGGCAACTGGAAGGTACGTTCTCTGGACTTTGATAGACTCTAGTTTCCATTGTTCTTTTTTGTTTCATTTTCATGGTCGTATTGAGAAAGGGATGCACGTCTCCTATTTTTTTGCAGAAGTCAGCAATCAAATGCTGGAACTCTACGAGCAGAACAGGGCGGGACAAAACTCTCGAAGTGACGCGCTGGAAGATCCAAACGCAAGCGACAGGAACGGGGTGGAGCCGGCAGCAAACGGCCACCTCCCGCCGGAGGAGCAGCGACGGGAAGCCGCCCTTCCACCACGCGAGGTGGAAAACAACAGAGATGGCCACTACGAGATGGAGCGGGCGCAAGCACGGCCAAAACAGGTACCCGAGACTCAGAATGGTTACGACAGTAGAACCAGGGGGGAGGCCGGCGATCGAAGAAGGGTGGCGGATCAAACCGACACCGCCCGTGACGAAGTTCACCACAAAGACTTTGCGGACAGCAACTTGGATGATAGAGTGGAGAGAGTACAGCAACAACAACAGGATTCCAGCAAGAGGAAACGAGAGATGATCGAGAAGAAGTGGTCCAAGCCCGAGGAAGGCGAGCTTCCTCCAAGCCGGGGCGAGGATCAACAGCAACACTACCATTCATCGTCACGGCCGACTGGAGAGAAACGCTACGATTCTAGCGACCGGGACTATCGTAGCAGCCGAGAGTCTGGACAGGATTATCGCCACCACAGCAGCGACCACCACGGAAGTTATCACTACCAGGGTGGCGGCGGCGAGAACCGGAGCCGGAATCACTCCAAGGATCGAGGAGAGTGGCAAGAGCGGGATCAAAAGAAGAACCGGCACAAGTACTCGTGAAGAAAAAAGACGAGAAAAGGCTTAACTAGTACGAAATGCTTCCGTGTTGTACGATTCGGGGGTTTGGTACGGCGTCCGGTGTTTTGACTTGAATTGGTGTCGTTGTCAACGGTGGTCTCGAGATTTTCACCCCATGTGATCGACCGAGGTAAACAAATATTTTCCGTTGACGACGTTGACATACCGCCGCCTCAAAAGGAGAGATTATTTTTTTCACCTCATGATAAAAAGCGCGTGGTAAACATTCGTACTGTAACTTTGGTGATCTTAGAAACCACGAGAAAAGGTGTTACCTTGTCCTGGATGGATGGATTTAGCAAAGATTGGAAATATTTTTCTCGTGGTGATGTTCTTGGAACCATGGGAATGGATCACGTCGATTCAAAGACAATGACGTTCTTCTCTCCTTTCCTCGGTTGCATACATAGTACTCCAGGGCAGACCTTTTGCGTTGTTTATAGTTTAGTTTCGCAGAGACAATGGTGGTGGTGGCCCCAAGAAATCCCACGAAGAACCCTAAAATCTCAACGGTCGCGATTGGCCAGGCCCCGGGCAATCAAGGGCTAACGGGAAAACCAGCGCGATCGGGGGATCGTTGTCCCTCATCAATGTCGGAGGCCGCCGACCGCGTTCTCGATCGTTGGATGGCGAGAAAAAAACTGCAATTAAAAACGATATAAAAACGAGTTAATGCAATTAATATTAGTGAGGAAAATGGGAAAAAAAGGTGGAAACGAAGAAGTCGCAGTTATTATTTTGTGATTATTTACTGATTTGATCTTCTCGAACGTGGACATTGATAGGTGCGGAGATTTTCGTACTTTGCGCGCGTAGATGCGTGCATACATACGCTTTGGTGGTGGCGCTACCCTTTTTCTTCTTTCTTGTGTGTTGTAATTTTGCTGTTCTTGATTTAGGGTTCTTCGCTTCTTCTCCAAATGGATCCATTCCAGGGCGATGTGTTTGGCGAATTCGCGCACGACGACGAGTCGCTCAATCAGCTCGTCGGCAGCGGCTCCTTCTGCTGCGCTTTCTCCCAGGATCATCATCAGCACCACCATCAATGCCCTTCGTTCTCGCTCGACGCCGCCTCCAGCACCTGCGACCATCTCCTCTCGCCTTCCGACACCGATTCCTTCGGAATTCCTGGCAAGAATCACAGCCCCGGCTCCGCCTCCGAGAACCTGTCCATCATCTCCTCTTCTTGCGGCGGCGCGTCGTGCTTCCTCGAATTTGGCGGCGCTGGCGCTGGCGCTGGCTCCACCGACAGCAGCCCCGCCTCGTCCATCGTGGAGCAAGCCGCCGCTTACACCACCGCCGCTGGCTTCGATCATCCTCCTCCTCCGCCACCGCCCCCGGTCGATCTCCATGGCGCCGCGTCGCTGCTCGAATCTTGGCACTTTCTCCAGTACGAGTCTCTCCCAGGTCTGCTGCATATCCCAGAGCCTGTGGATCACTTCTCCAAGCTCTCGGGATCCTCCTCCTCGCCGCCATCGTTCGACCTCCTCCCCGGTGGCACTGCCTCGTCCCATGACGACGTGATCATCCTCGGCAGCTTGCTCGATCACCACCACCCGCATTCTCGAGCTCACGAGGTCATGATCCAGCAGCAAGAAAACGCTCCCCGAGCCGGCGATGATCGTCACGTCCCTGAGCAGGAGCTTGCCCGCGGTGCTCGCCTCGCGCCTTGCAGTGACGATGATCACACCGATATCGACATGATCGATCGCCGCGAGCTTTGCAGCAGCAAGGAGCAGCCCAAGCTCATGGAGGTCGAAGCCTCGCCTCCAGTGGCAGCGTCTCATCAGTCCAACAAGCGTCAGCGTGGATGCTTCACGCTCCAGAACGTCTCCGAGTCACTCCAGCACCACTCGGTGATCTTCCACAACGTCGGAGTGGCGGCCAAATTGTCCGAGGCAATGCTCCTCCAGATCAACAGCAGTGTGGCGAGGAATCCATCTCCAGTATCTCCAGTCGCAGCTTCGGCTCGGAATCCAAGCAGCACCATCACCAGCAGCAGCGCCACCACCACTACCAGCACTGGCAGCGGCGGTGGCGGCCATGGATCATTCTCGTATCGATTCAAGGAGACGGTGGAGCCGCAAAGCATCGCGGCGAGGCAGCGGCGGAAGAAGATCAGCGAGAGGGTCCGGGAGCTGGAGAAGCTGGTCCCGGGCGGGAACAAGCTGGATACGGCGTCGATGCTGGACGAGGCCATACGGTTCGTCAAGTTCCTCCAGATACAGGTCCAGCTTCTTGAGGCCGTTGGTAATGGAGGGCATGGGAATTATGGCGCTAATAATCACTGCCTTAACGTGCCTCTTAATCACCAGGCCAGGATGTTTCCGTTTTCCTCATCGCCCAGTTCCTCCATAGCCATCTCTTCTCCTTGTTCTTCTTCCTCGTCCTCTTCTTCTTCTTCTTGTGCTTCCTCGTCGTGTAACTTGGCTTCCATGGCGATCGCGACGAGCTCGGTGGTGGCGATGAGCCCGGCCTCGATCGCGGACTCGGTGCTGCTGCTGGGATCCAGGAGGAGTTCGTCCGCGAGCTCGTCCTCGCCGCTGGTGCTCACCGAGACGCTGCAGCATGCCCTGTTCAAGCACAAGCGCTGCGTTGCGACGATCCAGCAGTGTCCAGTGGAGCACTTGCTGCTGTGATCGTCGAATCTCGATCCAGTAGTCAGCATTATCTTCTAGGATTAGTGCTCTTGAGTTGAAAACGTTGGATGTTTCTCCATGCTAGACTATGATTGTATCAATATTTAACTTTTCTCAAAGCAAAGCAGTTTACCATATAAGACACCAATTGTAATGATCAAAAAGATGATCAAGAAACATCGGCTCTGCCCGAAAACTTTAGACACGAACTTTTGAAGTGCAGCAACTTGCAAGTATTTTAAAGTTTTTCGAATTCTTTTCTAGTTATTTAAAAGCGCTTTTCAAATTCTTTGTGAGTTCTGTGAAGATGATGATATAACAAATAAAAAATCGACAGTATGCTTAGAAAAAGGAGAGAAAAACAGCAAAGGACACATGAAGCTGCAGTCTCCATCGCAAGAATTCAATGTGGAATGTTTTCAGATTGAATGGAATAGATATGTTGCGTGGGGAATCATGATCCTCATATGAAACCTCGAGTTAATGTAGGCACATATCACACATCAGTCTGATTGTTAGGGTGATGCCTTTCGGTTTGAACAATCCTCGCAACAGAAAAGAAAAACATAAACAAATCATATGCACTTCCCTTTCACTGTGGTTATTGGAGTCCAGCCAAATGATTCCCAAGTAGCAGCCGTCCGTATATTCCAAATTCGACCATATGCTGCCTGCATGCACACACAGACACCAACAATCAATTCTTTGAAATTGTGCGTGTGCACGCGACTGATGTTTCAACCATTATTATTACTATTATTTTAGAAAAGTTTAAAAGTAATCTTCAGCCCAGCTCCAGATAGTGATAGACAAGTTGTAACAAGGCTCTAGTTTTTCATATGCAATCAAGGTGGCCATCAAAACACTTACAGGCAGCAACCGCGCTAAATTAACTCTTTCTCTTTCTCGCTCGCTCGGCTTGGGCCTTGCTTTCTCCTCTGCGTTTAATTTCGCTCTGGGAGATCTTTTGATTGCGTTGTTATGATCCATGAATGTTTTGCATTGACCTGTGGCAAGAAATCGATAACCACACAATAATGTTTCTCCCTGTAGCTTGATTTCTTTGAAAGGAATGAAAGAGATGCACGTATGCATGCATACCTGGTCCGAAACGCGTGTGTCCTCACGTCCACCTTCATTCTCGGCGTTATCTCCCGGATGGAGATTGTTCGTGGAGATGGAGCTCATCCATCTTCACTCGCATTATAATGCCTGGGAAAGGAAAAGAAAACAACTTGCTCCAAACTCGGAGAGACCTTTCACTCACGTCAATCGCTTCACTCACTTCTCACTGCTACTCTCTCGGTCGTTTGGCTTACCCATCGCGCCGTTCCAACCAAGGGCTTGGTCCAAAATGGTCGATTTTGATCCTTGTGGCGCGTATGAACTCCCTTTAAGTGCCTGACGAAACTCTGTACCATGTTACGTTGTCTTAAGATAAAACGCGGTGTGGCTCATGCCTGCGTGTAATCATAATGTTTGCTGTCAAGGAGAAATATAATGGCTTTAACGAGCTTCGACTTGCCTGCTTCCATGGTGAGTGCTGGTTCCAGAGCGTTGCTAACTGGCGCCACTACCTGCGAATCCATAACACTGCTGAGTCGTACTGCGATTGAAAGCCCCGCAGGGTATTAACCTTGGCTGGTCGGTCGTGCACGGTTTGTCTCGCTCAAACGCGTAGGGGCTATATGAGACAAAGCCGAGTGAACATCATGTAGCTGCAAATAAGAACTTACCAGCCGGTGCTCGGGAGCTTTCCTTGCTCTCAAACAAGGAGAGAAAAACTCGTGCTGCATTGCCTCGCGAGCGCTTATCCTCTCTTCGGGGTTAGCTTTCAGGCACTTGCTGATCAGGTCGAGAAAAGAAGAAGGTAGTTCAGGTGATTTGATCCACTCGGATATGGAGGTACCATCACAATCGTGTTTCAGTTCCTGAACGGCAAGCTTTTGATAAAACCAAGAAAGAGAGATAAAAAATAAAATCGTTCTACCTCAAGGAAGCACGTTTTTTTGGTTCCCACGAGTTCTTTCAACTCCCTTGTACCACATAGCTTTGCAATCTCCTGGATTGTCCTGCAGCATGCGTATGAAGAGCAATAAGAGAAGTTTCTTAAATGCAACAGATGGTCGTACTTGGGGACTCCACCGTTAGAAAAGGGCAGCTTTCCAGTTGCGATCTGGAGTAGCGTTACAGCAGCGGACCAGATGTCAACCTTTACAGTTTGTGGAGAACCCAGCAAAACCTGTATCCAAGTGATCACATAGAGTGAAAAGTGCAGGAAAAATCAGCTAAGTACCTCTGGGGCGCCATATCCTTTTGTTCCAACGCAAGCTATTCTCCCTGGTTTTACAACTTCAGAGGGTCAGCACGGCTGTAGAACAAATGCTTACGTCGATCGAGAGAACAAGACGGATAGATTGTTGCGAGCGGCTTGATATCTGTGACTGACGTCGGCTTCAAACCCACTCTCTTGCGAGCCTGGTTGGAAGGGATATTGCTCGTCACATATTCCCTGAGAGGCTTTCTTGTCATCTGCACAGGCTGCATGTGTTCCTAAAGAGCAGAAATTCATCTCAAGAAGTTATAGCACAACATGGAATAGCCTACCTGAGACTTATAGTCAGCCGAACGTAATCTCTTTAGCATTTTATCGAAATCTTCGGCGTCTGCCTCCAGTCGAGAGCACTGTAATAAGGCGTTCCGTTCCTCTGTGAAAGTAATGTCGGCTGGCAGACTGCATTGCATCTGTCTGTTTTGGTTTGGCAGTCTTCCTGATCACATAAAGAACTTTCCATAAATTGCTAGAATAGATTGCCAATAGAATGCTTACTTTTAGCCCTTCCAGCGAGATCCTGTTCCTTGCAATAACGAAAGTTAGCATCCAGATAATAAAACTATAAAAGCGTACCAATGCAAGATTAAAATCCACTAAATGCCCCACTTTGCTTTTCCTTGAATAGAGGAAATTTCCTGGCTTCACATCCCTGTGTATAATGTTCTGCAGAAGTTCAAATGTAAAAACAGTGTTGACAAAAAAAAAAAAAAACAGGCCAACCTTTTGGTGCATGTAATTCAGCGCTTTGAACAGATGAAAACCATACGATCGTAGATCATTCATACTAATGTCTTTCTTCAGCGACTGTAACAAATTAAGTTAGTCTAGAAAGTGGAAGAATAGTGTAAAACCTGAATGCTGTCGTATTCGACATGTTCCAGAACAAGATATTTCTTTTCACCGTCTCTAATGACTTCCTCCAACCTGATTATGCTGTGCTTGCCTCTATGTAAAGCAGAAACATCAAACGAAATCTTACGAGAATAAAGATAAGCTTACCCAAACAATTTCAGCAATTTTATCTCCTTGTCAACACTCGCAGCAATTTTATCTCCTTGAAGTGGACCTGTGAGAATCGTTAGCAAAAGCCCTGGCCCAAAAAATATACAAAGAAACAACGCACACTTGATGGCAAAGAGCCGGCCATCTCCAAAGCGCCTCGCCTTAAAAACCACGCTATAAGCTCCTGAAAATATAAAGTTAGAGGATGGAATCTAGAGCGAAAGAATTAAAATGAGAAAAAGGAAAAGAATTACCCGAGCCTTCCACGCCTTCTATCCTGTAGTTCTGCAAATTTGGAATGGGGATTGGTCCCTATGAAAGCCAGAAGTTAGGCTAGAAAGAAAGCTCCAAAAGAAGGCTACCTTTGTTCTATGGTGGAAAACTTCGTCGATGGCTTTAGCACTGTGTGGCGCTATCGGAACAAGCTCATGAGCGACCTCTTGCCTTTGATCCTCGTTGTCGGGAACTAAATTTGAAGCCTCGAATTCGAGGACAGTCTCACCTTGGAGATCGTCTGGGGCTTCGAGACAAGCCCTTTGATCTACCGGCAAAGAATCCACGTCCGCGGCGACACCATTTCCTTTGCCCTGATTACCGTCACGATTGGCGCCGGAGAGCTCCAGATCTTCTTTTGCCTCGCACTCCACAGCACCAGAGTCGCACCTATCGGCGCCAGGGCAAGAGATGAAGAGCCTTCTGGCTTTTCCCTTGAGAGGAGGCGGCGGCTCTTCCTCTGGTCGCCTTCTTTTCTCCAGACAGCTGCCTACCTGCGATGGATCCACATCCAGCTTCCTGCGAATGTAGCCGCGAAATCGCGAGAGCAATGCGATGGAGAATCCCGCCATCGCTACGCCACGGTTGCGCGCGATCTGAAGAACCCTAGGTAGCAAAAAGTAGCGGGAAAATTTCAAGTGATCTATTAGGGTTTATGGTTTTAGGGCTATGGCATTGAGGCTTCGTCTCCGCTTCGATGGCGCTTGCGGCCTCGCGAAGAATTCGCAGGGCATGCTGCAGTGGTGGTTCTCGGTCTCGGATTCCATGGCGACAATCGCTGATCTCGCCGCGGGGATTGTGTCGTTCTTCCACTTACAGCGCTCTTGTCCTTACGGTGTTCTTCTCCTGGTAAGCATGTAAGAAGTGAATGTAGGCCTCTTAATCGATCGACCAGATGGAAGATTTCGCTCTGCCGCCCTTGCAATCGATCGGCTTGCTGAGTGACAAGGATATCATCACGTAAGTTTTTTCAATGTTCGTTCCTTCTCTTGAAAATGTAATCGTTTGTTTTGCAGTGTGAAGCCTTTGGAATTTCCTCCACACGCGCCTTTGAAATGGGGACAGCTCCCAGAAGAAGACGATGGCAACAAAGTGCTGAGAATTTGCGCTCAAGATGAGTTTGAAAAGGAGTCGGGCGGATACAAAAGCGAAGACGAAGGGCTCGCACAGACAGCTTCCATCGACGAAGATTTTCCGAGAAGGCCAAGGTCTTTGCAAATGAAAGAGAGGTACCGTGTTTTATTTTTTTTTCCTTTGCTGCCTTTGTGACTTGGAAACATTCTTTAGGCTGAAGAAGATGTTAAAACCCGTGGCCAAAGTTTTCAAACGTAAGACTGCCAATGTTGACAAGAAGCCGAAAAGAAAGTAAGATTGTGTGATATATTTGTGCGTTGTTTCTATAGCGCCGATTTGCAGGAAACAAGCAGAAAAAGATGAAACCGAAAACGGTGAGGTGTTGTCGAGCAAGAAGACCAAGAAAAAGAAGAGAAAGATCGAAGAAGAGGAGGACGACAGCTCAGAAGACGATAAACATGAAGTCCAAAAAGATGAGCCCAGGTACACATTTTAGGCTCTCGTGTACGCTTGTTGTCTTGTGGCATAAGTTGTTCTCACGTCTTATGACATATCAGAAATGACGAGCCCAAGAACAACGAAGCACAAGAAAAGGTAGACGCTTATTATTGAAAGATACTCAACGAAGATTGTATTGCAGACCATTAGTAGGAGTTCTCGAAGGAAGAAAGCAAAACGTGCTTGGCTAAGAACGAACAAGCTCGCACAGGCTGCGGAAGTGAGTTTCTTGTTTTCTCATGTGTCCCAAAACACTATTTCCATTGCAGGTTGGTCGTGAAAACACTACAGTTGACATTCAGTTGCCAGAGGAGCAAGTTGCGAAGCCTACGGTAGTAGCTCCCGGGCATATACGATTTGAACCTCTTGATTCTGGTATGTGAGCTTCTCTCAAGAGTAAGATTCTGACTCTCGTGAAATGGCTGTGCAGATGAAAACGAGAGCACTCCTGTGGTAAGCTTGGTGTTAGAGATGTTTGCTTGATAATTGAACAACCGGTTTTTTTGCAGCCTATGAATTTTGGTGGTGGACTTAAAAGCAAGAAGCAGGGGCAGAGTTGGGGCCAGCAGAAGCGATCAGGACGCCAGGAGAGAACGTGGAACAGCACAGTGGGAGAAGAAGCAAGAACAGTCCAAGAATACAAGACCATTGCAGAGGCAACGCTCGATTTTAACAGCCTTCCGCTGCTGCAAGGCATTCCAGAGGTTTAAATTGATTCCAGAATTTGTTTCAGTTGACGGAAGTTTTTACTTTGCGGCAGGAGGGAGATGTTCTTGCTTACAAACTGGTGGAGCTATCCACATCTGGAACACCGGAGGTTTCTTCATTCAGAGTAAGTTTCAACTCCACAAGTCTCTTAGTCCTTAAAGCCTGTGTGGTTTGACAGGTGGGAAAGGTTACAATCTACGACAATAACTCGAAGGTTGTGAAACTGGTTCCAGTCCAGGACTATCCACTGGAAAGAATAAATGAGGAGTCGGAATTCCCCGAGCCTTACCAGGAAGATGGCTCGCTCGAGGTAAATGCCGTGGACGTGTTTTTGGCACTAGAGTTTCCATGATTCCAGATGGATATCTCACTCCTTGTGGAAGCGCACATACTCCAAGGGAACACCACAACGAGCACACAGAACACAAAGACGACACCTTCTGGTATGAAACTCTCCTTCAAATTTTCAAACTTCCAAAACTCTCTACTGCAGAGAATGGTTTGCTTCCTGAGCCAGCGAACAAAAAAGAGGAAGAGCTCAAGGTCCCTCCAACAAAAGCCGAGAGGTGGCAGATCAAATCCATGAAAGCTGCCGGCTTGAGCGCTACACTGGATCGGCTACGCGCTACATGCCTAGACGAGTGAGAGCTCCTCAAATTAGATCCGCGAAGAACGACGAAGAGCCACCACCAGGTACGTGACTCTTCCCCCTCCTGTCCATCTCTTCCTCGTTTCTAACGCTCGCATTCGCAGAGCCACCGTTGCTAGAGGCGGAGTTACCAGTCATGTCCCAGAGCTTCAAAACTTGATCGTGAGAAACGCTTCCCAGCACCGACTTATCAAACGAAAACGCCAGCCTCTCCACTGGGAAGTCCGAGTGCTCGCCAATCACGCCAGTGATCCGGTTTGGCAGTATGGAAACTTGGCGGATGATCCCATCGCTGGAACCGGTGATGAGCGTCGCCTCATCCAGCTTGAGCATGGAATCCACGGAGCTGGGATGACCCACGAAGCGATCGTCGCAGTCCTGGAACTCACCCCACGAGTAGAGCAATAGAACTCCACTTTGCGATCCACACACTACTTTGGTGCGTTGTTTAGCGAGAACCACCGAGAGGAGCTCGTCCTCGGAGAACTCGGACCGAAAATCCACCTTGTTCCTTCGCAAGCTGCTCACTGCTAGCGTTCCATCGCCGCTGACGCTCAGGAGCTCCATCATCTCGCCCACGAACTCGAGATCGCTGACGAAGTCCTCGTGCGCGGCGATGGATCCAACGCAGCGGCTCTGGCGGGTGTCCCAGATCTTGATGGTGCCGCCGTCGTCGCCCGTGGCGATGGTGGTGTCGGTGAGATTGACGATGCGGTTGATCGCGGTGTCGTGCGCGTCGGGGAATCGCGAGACGCGCTGCCCGGATTCTACTCCCGTGGCGTCGATGGAGCGATCCGGGGAGACGGAGAGGAGGATCTCGCCGGCGTTGACGAAGGCGAGGCCGCGGCAGGATTCCTTGTGTGGGCGGCAGGACCAGAGGCGGCGCGGCGGCGGAGGATCATCGGCGGCGCAATCGGCGTACCTGTAGAGGTGGATGCGGCCAGAGACGAGGCCGGCGGCGACAAGCGGCGAGGAGGGATGGAATGCGAGGTCGAATGGCACGGATTTGAAGTGGATCTCCATGGCCGCGGCGCGCAAGAACCCTAAAAACCCAAAACCTCTTAGAGCTTTATGAATGGAATGGAATGTTCTCCAAAACAAAACAAAGGAAAAAATGCTGGGGAATTCGCGAAGCTATGGATCATCTTTGTGGCTCCAATGGCGGCTTCCCTGTCATGTTGGCAACGACCTGCGCAAGAGAATCGATCTAAATGAGAAGAGGAGGAGAGATTCTTGAGCTCAAACTCACGGATTTAAGATTGGGGTTTGGAGGCTGCTCGGATTTGTAGAGCGCCTCGCGCAGCGGAGGAACAACGAGCGGAAGAATCAATCCTGCCCACCAAAATCAAAGACTTTGACCCCCAAACTGCGAGAGATCGCTCAATTCCACTCACCGATCGATGCTACGATGCCGCTGATCACTAAAACCGGCTGGTTGAGCACCAGCGCCTTCATCTTCACATTGAATCCATGCGTGTCCCCCATTTTGCCTCTCCTCTCCCTCGCTAGAACCCTAGAATCTCTTCTAGCCCTAGCACCACATTTCTTGCCACGTGTCAGTACGAAGAATATTTTAAATTTAAAAAAGTGATTCCTCTTTCCTCGATTCATCCATGCCTTTCGGTTGCCTCAACTGTCAGCCTAAAGTGGCGCGCCGACGGCCTCCAGCGCGCCACGTGGCCGTCTCGAAGCGTTCCCTGGATTCATGGGAATGCATATAGCTAGGCGCGATGAGAGAGATCCAAAGTAGAGAAGAAGAGGGCCAAATATATTTTAGGGTTCTTGGGCGCGCGCGCGCGCGGGGCTCTCGTCCAATGCCGGCTACCGGCCGATGAGACGGCGGCGGCACGATGGTATGTAGAGAGGAATGGCGACTGCACGATCGATTCTCCAGGTCGTTGAGAGCTTCCAAAAGTCGCGCACGCTGTTTGCCCGGACGATCGCGGAGCTCGCTCTAAAGCCACAGGTATACTGCCTAAATCCAAGAACACCGCAGCTTAATCTCTATGCAAGGTAAGCTGGAACAAGATCTTTCGATTTGATAGAGATCCAAGAATTCCTTTTTCTTCTTCCTCGTGCTTGATCTGTGCTTGTTTGTGATCGCAGAACGTGGAGATTCTCCACAATGCCGGTGTTCTGGTCTTGCTGCGACCACTCTTGCTGGATTGCATCCCACAAATCCAGCAATTGGCAGCGCTGGGCCTCTCCCGGCTCGCAAACTACAGCGAAGAGCTAGCGGAGGTTTTTGTCACGGAGAAAATCCTCCAGCAAGTTCTATTCCCCCTCAGGTAACTCGCCATACAAAAAAATTTCTGTCCAAAAGAATTCTCCTCCATCTCTAATCGTTTTTCTCTCCTCTTACCTCTCAGAGATATCAATCGTCACAACAAGAAGGCCGCCGCGAATGTCCTGCGAGCTGTGGCCAAGCACACGGCGCCCCTGGCACAGGCGGTGGTGGAGTCTGGAGCTCTGGAGCCACTGGTGCATTGCCTCGAGGAATTCGATCCATCCGTCAAGGAGGCCGGCGCGTCGACGCTGGCCAACATCGCCAGGCACAACGCTCGTCTCGCCCAGGCCGTGGCGGACGCTCGAGCGATTGGATTCCTCATTCTTTGCGTCCAGGTATGTAAAAGCTCAGCAATCTCTTCTTCCATCCTGCTAAGATGAAACTCATGAACTTGTCAGGAACCCGAGATTGCGCTGCGAACAGCCGCAGGCACAGCGCTCTCGGAAATAGCAAAACATACCCCGGAGTTGTCCCAAGTTGTGATCGAAGCTGGAGCTACACCACACCTTGCCGCGCTCCTCACGCACAATGACTTCAGAGTAAAACGAGTGGTAAGTTTCTCTCGTCCAAACAAAGCTGGTAAAATTTACGTACCTCCTTGTCTACCAGGGTTGCTTGGCGCTCAGTCAGCTGGCCAGACACGTCGAGGATCAAGCAGAGGTTGGCCACGAGCACTTTCTCTCGCTGATCTTCATTTGGTTTCTAATCGTTGCTCTGTAGGCCGTTGTGGAGCAAGAGATCTTCCCCAAGATGTTCGGCTGCTTGAAAGACCAGGATCCCCAACTCCGAAGAAACGGAGCCACTCTGATACGCGAGGTCGTCAAGCACTCGGCAGCGCTCGCCCAGCTTGTTGTTGGCGCCGGTGGACTCTCCGTCTTGATCGAAAACATTTCGGACACTTTCGGCAACGAGCGCTTGCCAGGTACTCTCTTTTTTTCCTGTCCAGTTTCCTGCCACCTTTCTTTTTGTCCTGTGTTTCCTGCCACCGCAAAGTAACCAACGCCGGGGACTGTACAGGTATAATGGCTGTCGGCTACATTGGCGCCTTCGACGAGATGCTGTCCAGCTCGGTCATCGCGTCAGGCGGCGTGGCGGCGATGGTGTGTGCACTCGTTCAGGAGCACGAAGACCACATCAAGAGCGCGTCCGCATGGGCTCTGGGACAGATCGGCAAGCACGGCCCCGTCCACGCTCTTGCCGTTGCCGAGGCCGGAGCGCTCCCACACCTGGTCGCCACCTTCCTGTCGAAGACCAGCAGTGAGGACCTCCAGTCCAAGTGCAAGAAAGCTCTCAAGAACCTCTCGGACCGTCTGAGTCACCTCCCCGCTCTGGATTCGCTGCTACAGGTACGTCCATCTTGTTCTTTGAGCTTCTTCGCTGAGAGACTGTCGGGGCTTTGTCACAGGGACCAATGCTGCCTGAAGGTATACTCAAGTACGTCCTAGGCTCTCTCGCGAAGGTGTTGGCCGCGGATAGTGATGCCAGAGCCAAGTTCGTGACGTCTGGCGGCTTTGAGAAGCTCCAGAACCTGGCAGCCGAGCCGGGCACGGAGCTGCGCGAGTGCATCGACCTCATCAACAGCGTCTACCCGGTGGAGATTGTCCACTACTACTCTCCAGGATACTCGGAAGTCCTGCTGAAGAAGCTTACTGGTGCGAAGCCAGCCATCCCCGTAGGCTGAGAGGCGAAAAAACTTTGTCGAGCTGGTTGAGCTCCACGGCTGAGCTTGTAAGTGTAAATGTGTGGCAAAAACGTCGAGTACGAGTTCGTCATCTCGGTCTTTTCAAAACGGGCATTCCTTCACCTCACTTCGCCTTCTTCCTCCTCTTCTTCGATCCACCCCCCTGTTCCTGTTCGTGCCAGTTCCTGGACTTGGATCCCCAGCGATGGTGCTTTACGTCTGTAGAACCTCACATTAGACTCGGCCAGAACCAATCCTTTTGCTGCCACCAGCTTTTCCGCAACAAGCTCGTCAACCGTGATTTCGGCGACGGGGGTCCGATTTTTCCAGAAAAACTTCTTCACAGCCCTTTGGAATTCCTCCAGCACGCCTTCGCCAAGAACCGCTCTAACCACGAGTTCGCACACTGCTCCCGATAGAGCCCTCGAATCCAGCGTCAGCGGGAATCCAGTGAAGTTCAAAACGCAGGTGCTGGTGCCCGACGTGAAATTCTTGGGCCTATAGACTGCTCCCGGCCAAATGTAAGTGGGAGGCCTGTGTAGTGTCAACGGCAGCTCCTTGTGGCAGAATTCTCGCGTGAATCTGATATAAGCGGACATTAGTGCATCCGCATCAGCATCCGATTGAAGAAAGACTAGTGCCTTGGGCTCTTGCCCCACCCAGCTTATCCTCGTGATGCAATCTGCCACGCTTTTTTCTGGTTGCAACTTCTTCATCCCCTTCCGCAGCAGCATCCTGAGCTTGGTAGGATCATAACGGGAAGTTTCAGTCGGCAAGTTGACGATGAAAAGAGTTTTCTGCGCGTGAGGCTGGAATGGCCTCAGGACCCGGCCAGCCACAAACAACCTGTCCTTGCTGCTCATCAGAGCGCTCGCAGCCTGCTCTTCGAGTATTGCAAAGCAGCAGCCCTCCCTGAAAAGCACGTCTCTGAAAGGAGGCTTGCCTTCTTCCAGCACGCTGGTTCTCAAAAGCACCGTCTCCAGGGCCTCGGCCAGTGCACATCTGAACTGTCTCTCGGCAACCGTGCAAACTCGACACCCGTCGAATTGCAGCACTTTGTAGATGCTTGATGATGCACCGGTCTTGTACGCCGCACGAGGTCGCTGGTAACCTTCTGGGCGAAACAACGAGAACTTCAAGTCATCCAAGGAGAACTCTTCTGTAGCCCGGACATAAATTTCCATGAGACGGTTGGCCATATCCTCGGAAGAGAATATTACCCGCCCTCCATCCGCTGCAGCATCCCACTTCACCTGGAATTTCAGGTCCGCTTCACTTGTATAATTCTTGTGCTTTCGAAAGAGACCGACGAGCAGCTTCTTCAACTGTTCAGAGTCGAACGTTTCTTTTTGGAACCCCCCAAGCATGATGGACACTTGGTGAAGGCCCCTCTCAGCCACTTGTCTTTGCCCAGCCCCAGAAAGTCCTTGCATGTGTTGAACTTGACGGTCAATGTTGGATGTAACACGAGCTAAGGGTCTTGCCTCCGGAACTCTATCTTGCTGTTTGCCTTGTGCTGCATGTCCTAAATCGAATCGCACGGAACGCTGCTTCTCCGTCGATGGACACTCTCGCACCTTTGTGTTCTTTGTCTTCGCTGGGCTTTCCTGTTGTTGAACGCTACTCAGCTTAACTGGTTCCTCCCGGTTTTGTTGCTCAAGGTTACTCCCCTTCTGTCTTCCCTGTTGTTCAAGGCTACTCTGCCTCTGCATCGATGGACAGTCTCGCACCTTTGTGTTCTTTGATCTCAAACCGCCTGGGCTTTCCTGCTGTTGAACGCTACTCAGCTTCTCTGTTTCCTCCCGGATTTGTTGTTCAAAGCAGACTCGCTCTTCAAGGTTTCTCGCAGTTCTCTGGCGGCATTGTTGACTTGCTGGCGAGACATCACTCTCCTCGGAAACTTGGAAAGGCTCTCGCGACAGTGGTAGAGTCCTGACGCCACAGCAGATCACCAAGTTCTGATCGATGTCTGACGTGATGCTTCCATCCAGCTTGCAACTGTAGAAAAGCTTCTCAACTGCTGCTTTGTCTGTGAATTCGACATACGCTGCCGCTGGCAAAACGTGGACAGAACCCACCACCTTTGATGTCAAGTCCCTGTTCAAGACCCCACTAAAGTGGGCTTCTAGCTTGTCCCCGTCCTCCCAACTTGGAGGAAGACCACTGAGGTACACAAACTTTGACGACACCTCCAGAGATCGTACTACGTTTACCACGTTGTTTCCATGCCCCTCAAACTGCCTGCTCGCTGTGTAGAGCCTTTCCAGCGCAAACCTTTTCCCGGCGATGGAGAAAGGCGAGCTCGTCTCGTCGCGACAGACCTGGAAGAGCAGCTCGGCCATGAGCTCCGTGTAGAACACCAGGATGGCCATGTCGCCCTCGACATGCAAACAGTAGAACACCTTCTCCACAAACTCGTCACAGGGCGGGAAGAACCGGAAGCGCTTGCGAAGAATGTCGTCGGCGAGCTCCTGCAAGGCCTCGGGGCAAGTGTGCTTCTTTGACAGCGCACGCACCACGAGAGAGTAGGAGCGCTCCTTGATCGCTGGCCCGGGGAAAAAATCTGGTGCTTGAGCTGTCGCCGCCGGCTCGAAAAATCTGGCTGCTACCGCCTTGGGCAAATCCGGCATCGCCGCTGGCGGGCCTGCGCTTAGAAATCTGTGAATCTTTCGGAATCAGCGCCGGCTTTCCAAGCGTTTGGTTCTAGCTAGGAACTGGTAGACCAAGTTACCTTGACGATCGGAAATATTTCGCCCTCTCCCCGGATTACGACGATCGCGCAAGCACTGCCGCCGGGCGCCGATGTCCATCCGCCGCTCCAAGAACTGCCACTCCCCGATCGCGATCGTGAGAGAAAGAACGCAAGAACGCCGATTCCCGGCGGGGATTTTCACCTGGAGCCCCGGCGCTGCTGATCCGCCGGGCCTGGAATCGGCGCTCGCGGCGGACGCTAGGCGGCAGCGGCGGCATTCTTGGACGGGAAGAAGAAACCTCCGCCATTCGGTTGTCGCTGGCGCGGCGCGTCCGTGGTACCTAGCGGCATTTCAATGTAAAACTAACAAACACGCAAAATGGGAAGCCCTCACAGCTATACCGTGCCATCTTTCTCCATAGCATAGCAGGGAAGGAATCTTGGTGATGCAGACATCTACGGCAACGGCATATACCCCTTCGTTTTAGACAGAATATCCTATCTTGACATACTCCGGGCACGGAATATCCTTAGACCTAATAGCATATTCTTTCCCTTTTCAAGCAGCAGAATATCCCCTCCGTTTGGGTAGAATATTCGCTCTCATTTTTCTTCCTCTTCGATCCAGCCTCCAGTTCTACGAGGAGATCCTTCTTCTCCTTCGCGAAAAACCGTGGCGTCATAGAACGAAATGTGGTGCCCGGCCAGCGTCAATCCTTTGACATCCACCAGCTTGGCGGCGACGTCCTCCTCCACGATCAAGCTCGCAAGTTCGCTCCCCTTCTGCCAGTAGAACCGCTTGAAAGGCCTCTCGCCCTGCTCCAGGATGCCATGCTTCGCCAGCGCCATCTCCAGCAGCTCGTTCACGGCCCCCATGAGTGGGATGGGATCCAGCCCCGGGAAAATCCCCGCGACGTGAACTTGCCACAGCTCTGGTTGCTGATGATCATCGCCCCAGCCCGGCGGAAGATCTAGATCGATCTTCCTGTCCCTCTTCCTGTAAGTTGCTCCAGGCCGGACGTAGCGCTCGTGGCGGAAGATCACCAGCGGCATGTCCCACACGCAGAAGTCGAGCGTGAAGTTGACGTAGGCGCTCATGAGCGCGTCCGCGGCGGCCTCGCTGCGCAGTGTCACCCTGGCCACGCTGCGACCTGACCACTCGATCCGCTCGATGGTGCTGCGGTGGTCGACGCTCATCTTCGCCAGCCCCGACGCGAGCAGCTGTCCGAGCTTGTCGAGAGTGTTGCCGACGGCCTCCGGGAGCTCGGCCACGAACAAAGTCACCTGGACTTTGGAAGTGTAGATGGAGAGAGGCCGGCGAGCCACTGTCAAGCCGACGCAGGCTGAGACGAGAGCGTTGGCCACCACCTCGTCCAGTACCGCCACAGCCTTGGTCTCGAAGTTCGTGAAGCTCTTGAAGAGAGGTTTGCCTTTCTCCACCACCCCGTGTTTCAGGAGCATCCTCTCCACGGCCTCCACGAGAGCTCCTTTGAGTTGCTCGCGGTGCAAGTGAACGCCTAGCCCGTCGAAGGTGACGGCTTTGCCATCGGTTGACAGGTTGCCTTCTCTGTAAATCGCGCCTGGTCGATGGTAGCCTTCCGGTCGAGACAACCAGAACCTCGAGCTGTTCAAGTAAAACTCTTCCGGGAACTGCATGTAGTTGTCCAGAAGGCGATCCACGGTGTTCTCGGAAGAAAAAGCGACTACCGCCTCTTTCGGAGATCTCCACGAAACCTCCGGTTCTGCATCGCTGTGGAGCTGGAACTTTCGAAGCATGCTCGAGAAATGGTATGCCACTCGCTCCGAGTCGAACTTCTCCCTGGTAAGTCCTCCGATCACTAGCCCGCATTGCCTGAGCCTGAATTCTCGTCTCTGTCTTTGCATTTCTGGCGGAACTGCTTCTTCCCACACGACCCGGCAGCCCCTCTGCGTTGGCGGCTCCCAAACTACTTGACGGCAGCTCGGACCTGTCGCTCGGGGAGATGGAGTTCCGCATTCCATCGAGTCATCGATGTGCACGTTTCGGATAATCTCCTCGGGCGACCGCAAAGCTTCGCCTTGCTGCTCAACTTGAGGAGTTGACGTCCTTGCCGCTGGAGCTCCTACCTTGTCAACTTGTTTTTCCAGATCCTTGAGTTGCACTGTCACCTTTTCTCTAGTTGAGCTTGCAACTTCACGCCGCTTCCCCGCCGGAGTGCTCGTCATTGTCTCCGTAGCGCAAGAATCCTCCAAAGTTTTCCTCTTCTCTTCGAAAACAACCTCTTGCTCTTCTGCTGATGCGTCACTCGACTGGCTCCTCCGACCTGGGACCACTCTCCACAGCGGCAAAATCTTCCCGGAGCAAATCACAACCTCCTGGCCAATGTCCGTCACGATCCTCGCGTCTTGCTCGCACCGAAAGAAGAGCCTGTCAATGGCTGCCTTGGACGTACACTCGAGATACGCGGCCCCTGGAAAGACCCGGACCGATGTCACAACTTTGAATGGAAAGTCGCTCTCCAAGAACCCATTGAAGTATCTTTCGAGCTTGTCCGCGTCCTCCCATTTCCGTGGAACTCCGGCTAGAAAAACGAACTTGGACGCTGGGACTGGCCCTGCCGCTGCTGCTTCCGCCAGGAAATTCTCGATCATTCGGCACTGCTCGCCTGACCGATCGTAGATCCTCTCCAGCGAGAACCTCTTGCCGGCGATGGAGAAAGGCGAGATCGTCTCATCGCAGCACGCGAAGAAGAGAAGCTCCGCCATGAGCTCCGAGGAGAACACCAGGATGCCCATGTCTCCATCGACATGCAAGCAGTAGAAAACCTTCTCCACGAATTCGTCACAGGGCGGGAAGAATCGAAAGCTCTCCCGGAGAATGCCGTCGGCGAGCCGCTGCAAATCTTCGGGGCAAGTGTCCTTCTTGGAGATCCCGCGCACGATGAGAGAGTAAGATCGCTCCTCCTCTCGAAATATCGGCGCTCCCTCTGCCAAAGCATCCGGCTCGCGAGGATGTGTGCCCGCCGCAAGCCTCTCCAGCCTCTTCTGGAATGCGAGCATGAAAATCTGTTCCTCGATACCTCGATCGCGCAAGAACTACCTCGATCCCCTCGATCGCGCGATCGCAGTGGATTCTCGAAGATTTTCGTCGCCGCGAGCAAACATTCCAAGATACCTCTCTTTCCCGCACGCGAGCCCGGACAATCGGGATCGCGAGTATTGTAAAATCATCCAAAAAGACCTAAAGCCTGCCCTCCTTAAAAACTCGCACAGCCATTTGTCCATAGCTCTCCTAATGACTAGCACGCTTCACAGCAGGCATATTCCAAGAACATAACGTCCCACAGCCAGAATATAACACGAGCCGGAATATATCACGAGACAGAATATACGAAGAATCAAAATATACCAACCACGGTATTAGTGTTCCTATTAATCAAACCATAGTTTTGTTTTACATAAGCAGCCCGCTCGCTTCAACAGCTCTTTTTTTTTCTCGTGTTTGTTCTTCACGACGCCTTTCTGCGTGAAACCAATCAACCTGTATACACGAAAACCGCATTAGCTCCAAATGCTCTCTCTCACCTACACATTTTTTACACATGAGAGTATCACCCTGAAAAACCTGCACGCTTCAAGAAAACTTTGGAGACGAGGAAAAAAGAAAACGAGGAAGACCAGAAAAAAAAGGATACCTGAGAGACAAGCAGCAGCTATAAAAAAAAATCCTGTTATGTTAGTATCAACCTGGAGAGAATGCAAAGGCAAGCAGCCATGCAGGGACCAAGTAGAAGAAAGCAAAAAAAAGGCCTGCTCGGGAATGGAAAAAGCCCGGAAGAACAAAGAAAAAACCGGGAGAGAGGGAAGAACAGGCAAGACCAAGCAAGCAAAAAATCCAAAAGTTTTGCACATCAAGGTGGTGCCCTGCACACCTGCACAGAGTGGAGATCTGTGAGCTATGTTTGATGCCACCTGCATGAAGGAAAGCAAGGATTTTCAAGAGAAACCAACCAGAGAGCGTTGCGATTCACTCGGCGCCGTATGGAAGCTGGTTTCCATTCGCTTCGCCGCCACCGCCGCCTCCGCCGTGCTCCTCTCGCTCCCTGTTCCATTGCTCGATCCTGGCTCGCCTCTCCACGCTGCCTTCCCGGCCGCCGCGCGATCGAGGACTGCGGCTGCGGCTGCCATCTCGCCTCCGCGGTCGATCGTACCTGCTGTGATGATCGTAGTTACCTCCTCGATCATCGTACCTCCGTCGTCGATCGTCGTAGTGGCGACGGTCGTCTTGCCTGCGAGGACTCATGCTGCGGCTTCTGCTGCGTCCTCCTCGTCTTCTGTAGCCTCCAAACAGCCGCCTCCGTAACTCTCTGCAGCAGAGACAATGTCACAAGAACAGGAGTCAGAAAATAAAAAACAGTTTTTGGATGACCAGACCTTCCAATGCGTCGCAAGTGCATGAAGTTGCAGTAGCCTCCACGGTTACAAGTGTTTTCTTCGTACTGACGACATGTAGCTTCTCGAAAATCGGTCACAGGCGAAAAATCAACGATGATGGGTCGACCTGCAAAGAAAAACATTTTTGAAAAAACAGGAGAGAAGAGGAACACGCAAACCTGCATAGAAACGTCCTGATAGTGCCTTCAGAGCCGCAGCAGCTTCTTCCTCCTCCCTAAATTGCACATACACATTTCCAACCTGAAAGGAAGCAACGAAGAAAACAACGAACAAAAACAAAAAACAAAAAAACAAAGCATCAGAATAAAAATGAGAAACACAAGGCTTACCATATGGTCTGCAAGATTGTCGCACACATTGAGGCTTTCAATCTCCCCATACTTGCTGAGCTCCTCAAACATATCCTCGTAAAAGTCCTGCCAAGCAAACAAAAACGAAAAAAGAAAAAATTGAGACCCACAAAGCAAATCTCAAGAAACCACTCCAGTACCTCAAAATGCTCCTGGATTTTCTTCTGATCCATCGTCTGCCCATTCAGATCCATCCCCGGCGTCGCCATATCCGGCCTCTGGTACATATTCGAGAGCAGCAGCGTGGGGCTGATTGTGGGCTTGTTGTGGAGCCTGGAGCAGCGGTCGCCATGGCGGCAAGCACCGATCTTGAAATAGAAGGGGCAGTTAACGCGATCCTTCTCTGTGCCGAAGATGGAGGCGAGATGCTCCGCCATCGCCGAGAGCTGCGTAAACCCTAGAACAACCCTCCCAACGCGTTTGACCTAGAGGACGCCACCGCCACACGATCCAGCCACAGTACTGGATCACGGGCGCGACGTCACCGCGCGGGGGAATATACCGTTACCGCCCATTAGAATATTCTATGTTACAAAGCGTACACCTCATCCTGTGGTGTTGAATGTGAATTCCTCGTTCGTCGTGAGTTTGTCGCCCTTGTTCTTCCCAAGTGATGGGACATCGTCCTGGAAGTTGAAGCTCCTGGTGGAAGAAGTTCTCTCCACTGCGAGATCGTCAGAGATTGCGAGCTCCAAGCTTCCATCGATCTTCTCTCCACTGCCGAACGAATCCATCTTTCCATCGCTCTCGCTCGAGAGCGAGTACCTGGAGCTCGTCACGCTCACCATCTGTCCCTCCGGCGAGCTCGAGGATCGGTCCAGGTTCTCGGCGGGACGAGGGCGATCGCGAGCGCGAGGGCGAGATGGCGACGCTGGCTTCACGTTTGTCCCGCCGGTCCAGACCATGAAGTAGAAGTCGATCGGCTCGCGAGCTTGCCTGTGAGATGAGATCTTCTCACTGATGGAATGAGCGTTGAAGCACCGGATGGCTCCCGAGGCCGAGACGAACCACGGCGTCACCTTCTCGCCAGCAACGCGGGAGACGACCAAGAGCTTGTTTGCTGAGCATGCCGCGTCGTAGATCTTTCGTAGCCCCGCTCGATCGGCCGCTGTTCCTATGTCTACCGATGAAACATAGCAAAATCCCTGCGAGAAAAAGTTCAACTTTAGCGCAGTTGGAGATCACTTCTACGCACCTCTTCTGTGCAAGTGATATTGACACCGAGCCGAGCTTCGTCATCGGTGGGCTGGAGTGTGATCGCGATCTCTCCTTCCGGTGGAGAGTACCAAAGCCTGATTGCCCGAGTTACATTAATTTCGGTACCTTCTAGTTCATGCAATGGATACATTCCCGAGTTTACCATCCCCAGAGGGTCCTCGGGATTGCTCGATCCAAAGTATTTCGACGTTGAGGACTGATACCAGAGATCAGCTTTGAAACGATAGAGAAAAAAGGAGAAGGAACTGGCATACCTGTAGAAACATTGGCTCGCTCTGGATATTCACAAAGATCACTGGAACGCCGGAGCTCTGCGAAGCCGACAGCCACGCCATTGCTCTAGCTGTAGTGTTCTCGAGATCGCCATCGCCACCCTCGTTGGCGCGTTGGAACGGCATCAAAATGAGCGAGAAAACCATGGCAGAATTGGGCGATGGGAGGAACTGGTGCATTTTGGATTGCCATGGATAGGAGATGAGCCGGTCCTTTATGGAGACTTGCTGGGAGACGCAGGGCCTCTTGAGCTTTTCCATAAGCCTTCTAGTCTGGTCTGCAAAACTAAGTAAAGTTCCATCAAATCACACTGTTCTAGGCAGTCGAGCAAGAAAAAAATCCAAGTAGTACCTTGCAGAGCCACGCATTCTTCCTCGGTAGAGTCCATGAGCAGTGCGACGTAGTTCTTCTGGACGGGATCCGCAAACAAGTAGAGCTTCTTGCGCATCATCGCTTCCTCCGAGACAACACACACGCTCAAATCGACCTTAGTACCTCTTCGCTTCACTCTCGCCAGTGCCGTCTCGTTCGCCTTGTGGATCTTCCGGAGCTCGCGCTGCAAGCCATACTTCCCGTCCTTGAAAGGCGCGCTGGCAAAGACATTGACCTCTTGCTTCACCGCCGTGATCTGCTCGATTACATCCCCGGGCAGCAATCGGCCCTCGCTCCAATCCTCGGCGCCGCAGCCAGTGATGGATTTCACGGCCACCAGCGCCTGCCTCTCCGTCGGCCCTCCCATGGAGAATCAAGATCGAGCAAAATGCTCATCCATCCAGCCTCCAAGCTCCGCGGTAGAAAATTCCCGAATTCCTGCGAGACGAAGTAGCCTGGAAATCAGCGCACAGGGATCGAGAAGAGGATTCCCCTGGCCCTGTTCGCCGCCATAGCCGTGCCGCACTGCCGGGCAGAGACGCGTTTGAAAAGTACTAGCACTAAGGTTTGGGCCCAAGATACTTTTCTTTAAATCCGGTTTAGGGTTCGAATTCTTTGACGAGCACTTGGGGGCTTTGCCAGGATTTCTAGGGTTCTTGGGAGCTCGCGCGCGAATCAAATATTTCCAGGGCTTGTGCTAGCGCCTTGATTTCCAGGGCTCTTGGCGCGCCGATCGCCACAATGTTTAGCGTCAAGGTTCACGAGATAGGGGATCACTCGGTGCCGTCGGAGTTGCCGGATTGGATCGAGACCCTGAGGTTTTCTTCCGGGAATCCCAGAGTGGAGACTACACGCGGCGAAATGCATCTCTTCCGCAACACGGCAGCCCAGCCAGGAGCGATCGGAGCATTGCCGGTGAGTTTTTGGTGAAATTTTCCACGAGATTCTAGAGCTTCGTGGGACTCTTTCTATAATTTCCGTGTGACTACGCACAGAGTGGTAGAAATGAGCAACTGTGTATCCTTGCAGTGCCTAGCCTCATGACTGGCGCTGACCTTTGTCAGTTCACGGGCTCGTTCTTTCAAAGCATCAAAGAGATGCGGATCGTCAGGTAGTGTCACAAGTTCTAGTCACTGACTTAATGAAAATTTTCGGTTTTTTTTTTTTTTCTCTTTGGTGAGCAGGAACGAGACAAGCAAGGACAGATACAGTGTTGTGATGAAGTTTGAGGATCAGATCTCTGCCGATGAGTTCTTCAGGCATTTCAACGGGCGACCATTTTCATCACTTCAGGTGAGAGATAGAAATAAAATCGATGGCGCATGACTTGAATTTCTTCTTCTCCAGGAACAAATTTGTCATGTTCTTTTTGTAGCTGATGTTCAATACACTTCTTCCGGCGGGGATGCATCCTCTGCTCCTTCGGGGCTGACTGAACTTCCAAGCTGCGCTGTCTGCCTAGGTGAGTGATGACTCGCTCTCCTTTTTTCATGTAGTTTTATCCTGAAATTGCGTCACGTTCGTTCTCTTGGCAGAGAGACTGGATCAACATGTTAGCGGAATCTTAACGACTGTTTGCAATCACTCGTTCCACACATCTTGCATTTCCAAGTGGACCGATTCTACATGTCCGGTATGACTTGATCAACTTATGAACGCAAATATTTTAATGCTTGCATTCATTGCAGGTTTGTCGATACTGTCAAGAGAAATACGAAAACTCGACGTGCTCCGTTTGCTCCACTGCAGACAATCTTTGGATCTGTGTTATATGTGGCTTTGTTGGTTGCGGAAGGTACGATGTTTTATAGAGTCCCTGCGCTCGAATGTCATTTTTCTGTCATAGATACGAGGAGGGCCATGCTATAAACCATTGGAGAGAAACTCAACATTGTTACTCACTTGAACTAGAAACGCAGCGGGTATGGGACTACGTGGGAGACAACTACGTTCACAGATTGATCCAATCCAAGACTGATGGAAAGCTGGTGGAGCTTAATGCTCCGTGTCAAGACGCAAATGCCAGTTGCGAGTGCAGCGGCGGGATGGATTTTGCTGAAGCTATCAGTCGGAGCAAAATCGATGCAGTAAGAGTATCAGCATGAAGTTTTCGACTAATTTCTTTGTTGAACCTTGCAGGCGAAGTACGATTACGAGCACCTCCTAAGCGTACAGATGGAAAGCCAGCGACAGGTAATTATTCATTCATATAGATTCTGGCAGTTCGGTAATTTATGTATCTTGTTTCGCAGCATCATGAACTTTTAATGGCTCAAGCTCTAGAAGAAAGAGCGAAAAGTTTCAAAGACCGAGAAAAGGAAATCGAGAGAGGCATTTCCTTGAAACTGCAAACGATGCAAGATACAATCCGGAAAGCAGAGGAGGAGAAAGCATTCCTCGAGCAGGTGTTTCCTTGCTTTCAAGGTGTGGAAGTCTCTAACATATCGTCGTGCAGATGAACGAATGCCTCCGGAAAAACCAAGAGGAATGGAGGACAAAGTATCGTCAGCTAGAAGAGAAGTACGTTTTTTGTTTAGCGAACAAGCCATAACTATGCTCTCTCTTGCAGCCAAGCACTGCTGATCAAGGAGCGGGACAACAAAATTCGGGATCTGGAAGAGCAAGTAAGGCTTCTTTCTCGTCTCACAAGCTTTTTCTCTCGTGACTTTAAGGTGTGCACCTCCTTGCAGGTTCGAGATTTCATGGTGTTCATAGAAGCACAGAGGACGATTTCTAAGCACAGTGAGATGCAACAAGGTAGCGTCCTTGTGGGTGACTCAAGCTCTGAGAAGCTCAAGGTGGCTCGAAACAGGCGAAAGAGATAAAAGGCTTTGGTGTGTAATGATCACACCCAACTTCTAGGAACTCAGAACTCTGTAGGAATAGATAATGACCGACCAAGTTTGATTTGATATCATCAGCTGAGTTGAGGTTACCCTTAGAATTCCTCAAGTCTCCCAAGCACTCCTTGCAATCAGCCAAAGTTGGCATGGATCTGGACATCATCTGCAATTAGATGGTTGAATACTAAGTCCAGCTCATGTTTCCTTATTTGGAAAAATGTAACTGTGAGAATATTTAAATTTTAATTACCATAGCTTAAGATCTTTTATATTAACCCTAAACCCTAAACATTTGGTTTTATGGTTGATTCTTGCAATTAAATTTCAAGCTACATATGCAAAATCTAAAAGAAATTGAATTCTTGATTTCATGCTTTTTGTTGTTTGTTAATTAGTAGATTGTGTTTTTCTTGTTTTGGTGTAAAGTAAAAATTGAGAGAGAGAACTTGTGACTTTCTCTTTTTGCTGCCAAAAATTTATAAATTCTAGTTTTAAAATATGCTTGAATATTTTAAGATATTTTACCAATTTTTTAATTTATAATTTATAAAGTTTTAGAGTATATTATTTTTTCCTAATAGTTTATAACTTTCGACCTAAAAACATTTTAACACTTTAAATGAGTTTTATAAAAGAAAATTAATTTTACATTATATTATAGACAAATAAAATATATTTTTACATACTGTTAAATATAAAAGAATAAAGTTAAATTATAAAATCACTCATAGTGATTAAGTGGATCTCTAATGATTACTTGAATCTCATTTCTCATCTCACAAGTTTTTCTCTTATAACTTTAAAGTTTGCACTTCTTTACAAGTTCGAGATTTTGTGGTGTTCATAAAAGCATAACAGAAGACAATTTCTAACCACATTAAGATGCAATAAGGTAGTGTCCTTGTGGGCAACTCAAGCTCTAAGAAGTACAAGGAAGTTAGAAACAGACGAAACAAATAAAAATTTAAAATTGATGGTCACCAAGATGGTTTGATAAAAGAGAAACATAAGACAATATAAAAAATATCTTAGCATATTTTATTTTCTTTAGGGTTTATTGCAAGATCATTACATTGTGGTATTCTTCTCCAAGAAGAGGATCTCCTTGGCACATCGTCCGTCCGCATCTGGGTTGCTAGATTATCCAAATCCGCAAATCATGTGGTTTATTTTGCTATTTAATATTGTGGATTCCATTGTGAAGCTTAGAAAAAGCATCTGGTTGAGTCTATGACCACTTCTTGACATCTTTAGCCAAAGAGCAAAAGCACACGAGGTATGCTTTGTGTGAGCAGTTTTTCACTGTTAAAGTGTTCTATTCCCCAAATGGAAAGGAATGCTTGTGGGTGAAAAGCTTCTGACACAACTTGTAAATTTGTGGTGTTTGTGTTCTTAACTTTATTCATTAGGCTGCTGCATTTCGTCGCTAGAAGAGACCAGCAATTCGTCTTTGATCCTGCATGTTACAGGTAGAAGAAGGTTAGCCTTTCTCGCTGAGCTAGATGTCCAACGACTTTCTGTGTGGAATAAGGTAAAGACTGTGTAACTTATTGATCGCTTTCACTTCCCGTTGAAGATTGGCGACCCAGATGCTTTGAGAGCAGAAGCCAAACGACAAAGCGTAACCGGAGAAGGCATTCAAGATTTTTTTACACGAAACTCAAAGTGACAAATGTCCACTCTTTTATATGGAACACAAAGGACACAAAGATGTTTTGTAGGATTTACTTGTGCGACTTGAAGAAATGGTCCTGTATAGCAAAGGGATCTCGTGAATATGATCCACAGTTGTGGAACATGAGGTAATTGTCTGTTTCGTTTGTTGGGAATTAATCAGAACTTTCTGACCTTGCAACACCGCTTGAGGAACATGACCGAGAGCTTATGTTCCTCTTGCACTTTCCAAACAGCTGCTGGAGCACCGTGATCAGGTTCCATATGTGTGGTTTCGAGTGAAGCATACCTTGATTTTACATTTTGAATCCAGGTGAGCTTCAATTTGATGCTGCATGCACCACGAGCTTATCCTTGGCAGCCCGACAAAGTGATGGTCTCTACCTTTGCTGCCATTCGGGAAAGCGAGGCGCTGTGCCTGGCTTTTGCGGATTACGCTTATAGGAGGTACGTGTCTCCAGGCACCAAGGAGCTAGGAGACGCAGTTGCAACGCTGGAAGGTCGGGAATGGGAGCGTGCAAGATATGGTCGTTCCTCGTGATCGATGCGTAAGAACTTACGACTTGTTAGTCGATGACTTTGACAGGTCTGGAAGACGTGAGACTCGACGCAACTCTCTCTGAGCTCTACGCTGCTGCTACGGCCGCCGCCAGTGGCCGCATTGCAGTGTTCGTGGAAACCTTCTCAAATCCGTTGGTTACAGTTGCGGACGTTCCAGTGATTTCGAAGTTATGCAAGAAGTATGGCTGTTCTCCTATTTCGTGGACAATCCCTGTGCTACTCTCGTCCAGCTCAAGCTGCTAATGCAGGTTGTCATTTGATTAGTGTTAGAGTTCTTAATTCTTTTCTTCTTCTTTTGTAGGAGCGGATATGCACTCGTTAGACCATCCGAGTACGTGAGTAGTGCCGGCAGGAATTGTTGCTGGCTGGGGTCTAGCTGCCTCATCATTCGACTCATGGCTCGTACTGAGGGGAATTAAAGCTCTGGAAGTAAGTGAAATACTCTCTCGCTTCGTTCCAAAGTTTCTAGTTTGCTGCTCTCGTGTTATCTCACTCTGGACTTCACAGGTCCGAATGCAACGACAGTGGCACCAGCATTCTTTCTCAGCAATTTTGCTGCCTCTTCGAGTTCACGCGGCACAAGGCTGCTCGATTGTTGCGCTCGAAGTTCCAAACGGACTTGATGGAGCCAGCAGTAGACAATAACGCTGTGTCCGGCGTCACTACCAGTCTCCCACTCGGCAAGCTCCTCGCAGTCCTTCCTCAGATAACCAGCGGAATGCTCTGGGAATTACAGAAAGGATCTCTGGCAGCCTGATGTTTGGCCGTGGCAGCCAGCGATACCGTAATTAGAATTTGAATATTCTCACATATATTTTCCGAATAACCATTCACTAGGAAACATGAGCTAGACTTCGTATTCAACCATCTGATTGTAAATGATGTCCCAATGCATACCAACCTTGAGTGATTGCAAGGAGTGCCTGGGAGACTTGAGGAATTCTGAGGGTAACCCTCAACTCAGCTAATGATATGGAATCAAACTTGGTTGATTATTATTTATTCCTAGTTCCTAGAAGTTGGTGTGATCTCTTACATTACACACCAAAGGCTTTTATCTTTTTCGCCTATTTTAAGCTGCCTTGCATTTCTCAGAGCTTGAGTCGCCCACAAGAACACTACTTGTTGCATCTCACTGTGCTTAGAAATTATCCTTCTATGAACACCATGAAATCTCGGACCTGCAAGAAGGTGTACACCTTAAAGTCATAAGAGAAAAGCTTGCGAGACGAGAAAGAAGCCTTACTTGCTCTTTCAGATCCTGAATTTTTGCTGTCTCACTCCTTGATCAACAGTGCTTGGCTGCAAGAGAGAGTGTAATTATGGCTTGTTCGCTAAACAAAAGATGTACGTCTCATCTAGCTGACAATATTTTGTCCTCCATTCCTTTTGGTTTTTCTAGAGGCATTTGTTCATCTACACGACGATATATTAAACTTCCGCGCCTTAAAAGCAAGGAAACACCTACTCAAGGAATGCTTTCTCCTATCTAGCATCATTTGCAGTTTCAAGGAAGTGCCTTTCTTAATTTCCTTTTCTTGGTCTTTGAAACTCTTCACTCTTATATAATGGATTTATATAATGGATTCAAATTCTTCACCAGATATTAAGGTGGAGTCATGACATTTTTGAACAATGGAGAATATGAACTTATTAATTTTTAAAAAAATGTTGGGATATAAAATAGTTTTAACAAAAATTATTTTGGAATATTTTAAGGATGAAATGTGTTGACTAAATGTTCTTAGAGGAACAAAACATGGTCTTCTAGCCAAATTGAGGAAGCAAATGAAATTTTTTACTTTCTTCAAGCAAGTTCTTCAACTTAGCATTAATTGATTAAGTCAATAAAGAAGAGATTGAGTTTTTGAAGGGTAAATTTGTCCATGGTGATAGAAAAGAAAATAATGTTATTGTCCAATGTACATGGTTCAAAAGCTATGTTCCATTAGGTGTCTACATAAAAACAATATAAATTCTATTGAAAAGTGGACAGCTTTTTAGTCCCAAAATATAATTGTTACATTGATATTAATGAAATGAAATAAGTTATCAGTGGTTTAGTAAAATTTATGCAGCCTGTACATAAATGTTTAATGGAACATAACCTTGCAACTACACACATTAAATAATAAATTTGTTCTTTTTTCTATCACCATAATTAAATTTACTTTTCAAAAACTCAATCTCTTCTCTATTGAGATCCACAATCACCTTAAGTAATTACTACTGGGTCAAAAAAATTACTTGAAAAAGGCAAAAAATCTCATTTGCCCTTTAGTTTAGCTAAAAGATCATGTTTTACTCCTTCTAAAAACAAGCATTAATTCTTATAACTTTTGCCATTGTGTCAATGAGATATGTGGAAAAGGTTTTTTATATTAACCCTAAACTCTAAACATTTGGTTTTATAATTGATTTTTGCAATTAAATTAAAAGAAATTGTAGTGTTTGATTCTATTAGAGAGAGAAATTTTGACTTTCTTTATTGCTTCCAAAAACCCTATAGATTTAAATTTTAAATATGTTTGAGTATTTTAAGATATTCTACCAATTTTATATTTATGATTTATAAACTTTTAGAATATATTCTTTTTTATCCTAATAGTTTATATGTATTCTAACTTTTGATCTAAACACAATTTTACAATTTTAATGATTTTTATAAAAAAATAAAAAATATATTTTACATTACCTTATAAATAATTTTTTATAAACACAGTTAAATATAAAAGAATAAAGTCCAACTATAAAAGCACTCATATTGTAAAAAAATTATTTAGTGATTAAATGGTAACATTATTTAGAAGCATTCATAATAACTATTATTTAGAGAGATGCAATTACATAATTATTCAAAAGTTTCATTATCGGGTATAAAATAAAGTCACTAATTAATATAAGTTTAGAATTGTCATAAGATTATTTTTGGCATATGATAATTGAAGATATAAGTGTCTCTGTATACCTAGCAATTTAATTTAGTTTTATTTATTTAATAATAATTAATTAAATTAGCATAATTATTAATAAAAACCACGTATTAATGTTACTGCATGCAATTTGCAGTAAATTACTAATAAAAGAAATAATAGCTATTTATTTTAAAATTTAATTCTTCAGATCTTATTAAATATACACTTAAAAATATAAAATATTTAATTTTCCAATGGTAAAAATCAGAAATTCACATTACTATTAAAAATTTCTGTCCACTAAATATAGAGAATGAAACTAGTTATTAAAAAATAACTAAAATTAAAATATAAAATTAAGTAAGGCATTCTACTATATATTTTATTATATTTCTACTAACATAGAGCAATTTTATAGTTAATATAAAGAGAAAAAAATTATAGTATGTCATATAAGTACTTTTGTATATAATTTAAATATTTTATCACATGGCCTGCCTCGAATTTGGATATAGCATTGGAGTAATTGCAATAATTGAAGTTATTAATCCCAAACTAAAGGAAATAAAATAATTAGGATTTAGCTTAATAATTCTCAAGTTTACTCCCATATCTTAAAAAGTTATAGTTTCAGGAAAATTCAATAAATATAAAAATTATTGAATTCTATATGGAAGGTTGTGCTGTAAATTTGCAATAAGAACTATTTAATAAATCAAAAGTTTTATGAGTCATTATCCACTTATCTGATTTTTATAATGAATTAAAAATATTTAAGATAACTATTATAATTATAATTGTAAACCTGGGGATTCAGTTAGAACAACATAAGAGTTTCAGCGTGAAGTTTTTCCCACTAATTTCTTTGCTAGATTTTTTAGGTACCGCTAAGGAGTATACTAAATCATCCTCCGTGCTACCTTGAATTCACGGAGATACTTTAGCTCTTCCAGATCCCAAATTCTATCATTTCACTCCTTGATCAGCAGTGTTTGCCTGCAAGAGAGTCTGAACGTACTTCTCTTCAAGCCAACGATACCTTGTCCTTCATTGGTTTTTCCGTTCATCTCTTTGAAAGCATGGAAACACCTGCTCGAGGAAACCTTTGTTCTCCTCGGCTTTCCGAATCGGCTCTTGGATCTTTTAAATGGCTCTCTCGATTTCCTCTTCTTGGTCTTCGAAACTCTTTGTTCTTTATTCAAGAGCTTGCTGCAAATTACATTTTAAATCTATCTGTCTATCTATATGCTGTTCAGAGGTTCTCACGGACTATGAAGCGTAAGACCGATGGATGCAAAAATGCAAGGCGGATCAGATATATTAATAATTACGGTTTTCCATCTGTACGCTTAGGTCCAAAGTTCGGAAACGATCATGAACTGGTGTTTCTAGTTAGAAATTCTTAGATGCCGGCAGTCCCTGGTGGCGATAGCGTCGCCACGATTGTGAGCACCTGCTAATTGTTGTTGCTGCTGTCCGCCAGTGTGTTCTCGATCAAACAAGCTAAACAGAAGAGAACTTAGAAGAAATCATACATCTCATAGCGCAAGTAGCACAAGCTAGCCGGAGAGCAAAAGTTCGCTCCCAGTGACAATGGAGCGGTTTTTTCCATGAAATCCTTCATATCTGTTAGGCACTCCTGGCAATTGCCCAAGGTTGGGATGCAGCGAGACATACCTCGGATTCCTCCTGGTGATTTTACCATCACGGTTCCATAGCGAGCATCTTCCGCAATAAGATGGTGGAAGACGAACTCTAGCTCATGCTCAAACACGCTTCTTTGTGGACCATATTCTGGTCTATAGCCAAAGGTCTCTGGAGCAACACCTTTGGGACAAGATGTCTCCGAGAAAGCTTGTCTAAGATATACTAGCATAAAAGATGTGAGCAAAACATAACTTTTAATATATGTCTAATTTAATCTAATATATAGAAATATTTAAACTTTCTTTGTTAAATTTATATTTCTTTTCTATTAACAATATAAATATTTTTTTTTTGTATCCAATTTAACTTTTAGCTTTAATCTAATATATAGAAATATTTACAATACTAGAGGGCGATCAACTGGCTAATATTGAGCGGACTGGCCATGGAAGGTGGCCCCGAGACGAGCGAGTCCGACACCAGCCTATACATTTCTTGGGTGGGATGGACGAGGTCCCAAAAGACGTGCTCGTCCGCCGAGGAGCAAACGTTGGTGAGGTTGCTACACGCGGACGAGCCTCCAAATCTCCCCAGCCCGCAGCACGCAACGTTGCCATACTTGAATCCATACTTTGATGGCTGCTCCACCGCGTCCAGCAGCAAGTCGTAGGCGTTTCCATACATGGCGTGGAGCGCCGGGAGCTTTGATGCCAGGGACGCGAGCGACGCCTTCAAGGCCGAGTTGAAGCTCGCCACTTGATCGTTTACGGCTCTCATGCACTCGCCCGTGGAGTCGTAGAGTGTGAGCACCGCCGGCGTGCACCCGAGAGGGCCTACGGAGAGGACGACCATCTTGCGAGCGCCTAAGGTGTAGAGACGCTGCAAAAGCTCTGAAGTTAGAATGCTCTTGAGAGCCGAGAGAGATAGATGTCTGTGCTGTATACCTCGAGTTGCGGGAGAGCTTTCGAGAGCACGAGCTTGTTGTACGACTCCGGGTCGTAGTCGAACCTGGTCCGGATGTTGTAGATGTAGTCGAACATGTCGTTGTTTCCGGTGCTTACGACGAACAGGGACTTGGCCAGAAGCTCCGAAGCTGCTTTCGTTCCTAGAGACTGAGCTGTGGATTTCACGAGCTTTTCGAACGCGTCGAGCTGCGTGGAGAGTGGGATCGTTCTCTGAGAAGAAGAAGAAAAGGTAAATGCATAAGTTGGAAACTTGAGCTTACGAACAAGGCTCCAGTGCCATTCAGATATCCAGAACCACCGGCAGCAAAATTTCGCCCGCGAAAGATTCCCGACGTTTGTTCCTCAAAGCCGTTGGCTGGCGAAGGGAGCTCTAGAAACTCAGCTGCAGTGCGGAATTCCACGGTTAAAGAAGCGAAACATATGTTCGTCACTTACCAAGGAAGTCGGTTGAAAGCTTGCCGTTGGACGCTCGTCCAGTCGGTCCAGGAGGAACAAAGTCCCTTCCATATGGAAGCCTGTTGGTCATCAGCAACGAGAGCGAAGACCGCTGCTTGAGATTACCCGTGTCAACCGTTGAGTCTCCAAACACAAAGAGAGCTGGAACCTTGCTCGCATCACCCACGAGAAAAAAATAGCTCAAAACAAGCCACCTCCAGAGCTTCATACTGCGCTCTGCTTCTCCGGCATTCTCCACAGCATCCACCTATATACAATCAAGACTCGTTAGAACGTGGACACTGATAAATGAAGCTTAAGTCAGGAGTGTAATCAAAGTACCAGAATGCAACGCTGCCCATGCTTGACCCGAGCCATAAAAGCGTCATGGAAAAATATAAAATCGCGATCTCTGACACAAACTCATCCACCAACCTTGTAATAAAGGAGAAACAGCGAACAAACTTTATAATTTCTTGCACGATTTGTACAGTTGCCATGAAGCAGCATGGACTCTCACAGTCCACCTGCAAGCTATGAAACACACACAGGGTGATCCACCCAAGATGAAAAAAAAAAAAATAGTCGTCAGCGTTAAAACTGGAATACAATCTTCTTACAGCTACAATTGTCCTCGAGCCACAGATGAATGTTGACGCGAAAGAACTTGAAAGAAAAAAAAGCAGCTCCGCACCTAGCGCGGATGGCCACGCCATTTTGTGGGATCAAACGGATGCATGCCTCCGTAAGGAACTGGGGGAATCCCATAGAACGGTTCGGGCCGCCGTTCATACCAAGCGGCCATTGCGTACCTGAAAAACAGTTTACAGATGTAAGTCACGAGTATCACGAAGGGCGTATGCATACGGATCAGGCATTCCAGGGCCAGCCGGACCCATCCACGGTCCGACATAAGGAGCTGCGGGACGACCAAACTGAAAGAAGTACACATTAGTTTAGGATTGTGGTCTTAATCATCACAAAATACTCATGTACCTGTTGATAGGTTCGGTTGTGCCTTCGAAGGTACTCCTCGTACGTCTACGCAAACAAAATGTCTCAGTGATGTGTTTGAAGAAAAAGCACTAGAAAACGTAAAGTGTGACGCTTACCATGTTGAGTAAATCTTCCTCTGGCAGCCTGTTCTTTCGAAGATCACGATCCCTTTCCTTACTCGTTGCTCTGTCCTTCTCTGATCGCTTGTCTCGCTCTCTGTCCTTGTCTTTGTCTGGGGTAATTCTCTCCGGTGCTTTCTGCTTGTCCGAGGTGTGCTTTTCAATTTTCTGAGAAGATCTTTCAGTCTTGCCATTCTGTCCACCGTCTCCACGTAATCTTTTAGTTCCAATAGCGTCTTCATCCGGCTTTTTCCTGTGTTTTCTAAGGTTAGCAAACGCCAGACAAGCTAATCGACAAAACCTCTTTGCATGTCCATCTCGTTGTGCTCCTTCATCGATCAAAGCACAAAGCGACTCCCCAACTTCTCGAGGAAGTTCCTAAGAAAAAGAGAATGACAATGACGTGGGAACATAAGAGACACAGATACCTGACAATCCTTGCTGATTTTTACGGGCTTATTATCATCGAGAGGATTTTTAAGATGCGAGGTTTCCTGAAATGGGAGATCATGCAACTTTAGCCAGTCCACCGAAAAAACACCGCCCCATGGACTGGAGCCATCGTTGGCGTCATTCCAAAGGTTGTCCTTTCGTCGACCGGGCCGAGATGTCATTTCGGCATAGCCTTGGAAGTAACCACTCATGTTCACGCTGAACACTAAAACAACACGTTCTGAAGTCTAAAAAGAAAGAAAAAAAGTCAGAGCTACACACACAAAAGAACTTTGTAGCTACCTGAAATGCTTCATTCAAAATGTCTTCGTTCACCGCTGGTGTAGCCCAAACTCCTCTTTCAACAGATTTGGAGAGATTCTGGTGGTTTAAGCTTTTAATTATGAAATATCTGGTACCATGTGATTTAGAACCTGAGAAAACCAAGAAGGAAAACGTAAGGTGGATACTGATATAAGAAGGTCTCACCTCTACGCTCTGATCCTTGGTTCTTGGAGCGTTTCACCTTGCACGTAAAACTCAAACTTCAGTAAAGGATACGCAAATCTTTGCTCTGGCAGTTACCTCCAATGGAGCAGGCGCTTCAGTCAAATTCTCGGCATCAAGGCTGAAAGGAGCACCTCAAAAATGAATTCGAAAGGAATTAGAAATCAAAACCAAAACTACTAAGACACCAAGAGGATCAATAGCAGCAGTGATCATCATATAAAAAAAAAAATCTGCCCGGGAATCACAGTCGAGGACTCTGGAACAAAAAACAAACCTCTGTACTCTACGCCATGTACAATGACAACAAAAAACTTCCTACGTTAATAGCTAAGCCAAGAAGATATTTCACTTACGCCTCTTTCACCGTGTCCTCCCATCGCCCTCCATCCTCCTCCGGATCCACGAGCTCCTTGAAATCGTCGGGATCGCCCATAATATCGTCCAGGATGCTCTTCTCCACGCCCTTCCGCCGCGAAGATTGCCGCTCCAATGGCAAATCCGGCAATTTGATCGATCCAGAGCCATTCCTGGGCGAAACCCCCATTAATTCAGCACCTCGTCCCCCCGCGATCATCCACAGGCGCCCAGGCGCCACAATTCTTTCCAAATTGGCGAGATCGCCCACCAGTGCCCTAAACCCGGAACCCTAGATCACTATTAGCATAAATTCCGTGAATATACCCCGTGTCTCACAAAACTAGCTAGGGTAAGCGCGGGTTTGGACTGTGCGCCGAGAGGATCTGGGGCGACGCGCAGCTCCAGGCGCTAGGTATGATCTTGGTATTCGATCTCCCTCCTCTCATCTCGCGGAAATCCATGGGATAGGGGGTAATCGTCGGGTCGCAATGACAGAGCGCGTGAGCATACAGCCCGGGGAGCTGAGATTTCCATGTAAGCGCTCGTTTCCATTGCAATGGATCACTGATTTGCGAAATGCCTGTGTGCCGCAGTTGAGCTGAAGAAGCAAATCTCGTGTTCCTTGCGGCTCGTCAACAATACCGATGATTCTATCGCCTTTAAGGTCTCGAGTTTTTTTTTTCTCTCTCTCTTTTTTTTTTGTTCTTCGCTCGCTCGCTGGATCGTTCTTGAATCTATCTTCTTTGGTTTTTCTAGGTGAAAACTACCTCACCGAAGAAGTACTGCGTGCGCCCAAACACCGGCATTGTCCCGGCACGAGGAAGCACGGATGTCACAGGTATAAATTTATTCTAAAGGCTACTTTGTGGATTGATCATCTTCTCTTCCCTGTGTTTTGCCTTCGCAGTGACAATGCAAGCACAAAAGGAAGCACCGCTAGACATGCAATGCAAGGACAAGTTCCTGGTGCAAACCATTGTGGTTCCAGCCGAGACAACCGTGAAAGACGTCCCTGAGATGGTACTTTGCTGTTAGTCGATTTGCCTTCGTCCCCTCATTTGTTTTCTTTGGTACCGATTTTCCCTGTGCAAAGTTCAACAAGGATAGCGGGCACGATATCCACGACACGAAGTTGCGGGTGGTGTTGACGTCTCCTCCTCAACCCCCGTCGCCCGTTGCCGAATCGCCCGAGGAAGAGGGCGTCTCACCGAAAGCGATGCAAAACGGTGACTCCACTTTGTTCCAACAAACTGTAAGCTCACTCTCCTTGACATTCTTTCCTTCGACCACAACTAAAGTCTAGTCTTGTGCGTCCCAGGCAACGAAGGACACCTCGCAGCTCGAGGCAAATCTCGCCAAAGTGAACCAGGAGCTCTTCGCGATCAGGAAAGAGCGCGACTCGGCCGTCCAGCTCTCGCAACGGCTGCAGCAGGAATTGGTGAGCCCTCTTTTTTAAGTTTTGTGATTGCGTGCTCTTGTTCATCCCGCGCTTTTGAGCTGCAGGCTAGCAAAGCATCGAGCTTGAAGGAAAGAAATGGCCCAGCCGCCGGCTTCTCTTTGTGGCTCATCTTTCTAGTCGGCTTGTTAGGCATACTCATTGGCTACCTCATTAGTTCCTAAGGAAGCAATCTTCTATTGTAATAAGTTTTGATCGGATGTAAGTCGAGTGAATGTCAAAACTTTTACTCCATAGCATGGTAAAAAAAATCATATTTTTTTCTCGTTTAGAAATCAATCAATCACTTGCTTTTACAAATGTACCAAAATGGGAGAAACATTCTCTCCATTGTATGGTGCCTGTGTATGCTTTTTCCCAAAGAGAAATCAATGTATACACACCGAGAGGATGAAAACAAGTAAGAATATCACAACTCTGGATGGTTTTGTCGAAATGGCGGCGTTGGAGTCGAGATGCGAGGCTATGACCGCATGACCAGCAACTTTTACTTCGTCCGAGCCTGATCTCTGGCGTGTGAGTAAAGAGCCAAGTAAAAAAACAAAAACTTACAGTTGTAACTCATCCAGCCAATGCGCGAGTTGTCCAGATCGTAGACGACGAGCTTATCTTTCAACACGATATCTGGGAAGAGAAACATTAGCGCTTGCGACAATCGAGAAATAACATCACACCTCCTAGGATTGTAAGCTGGCTTCCGTCCTTGGGCCCAGCCGAGGAGCTCGATGATTGCCACCCAATGCACCACACGTCCGTTGTTCCAGTCGGCTGCGTGCGTGGAAAGAAAAGAGATTTAGTCTATCCATCTATCTAGCTTTTCCAAAAGGAAAGTAGCTTACTGCAGTTCCTCCCCACATAAGATAGTTGTCTGGTTGCAACTCCATGGCTCCTCCTTCGAAATTCAAAGTGACATTTGGAAACAAGTCGCTCAATCTGAATCAAGAATTTGAGTAGAAAAATAGAGTGAGAGACAAGTGTTACTTTCAACTATTGAACGTGATTGCAGTACCTTCCGGACACGAGAAAGCATTGAGTATCCATTCCTTGGACACGAACCGGGGTTGCAGAGGTTGCCTCTCGAATCTGGGTGATAGAATTGTTAGCCATGAACTACACCGGTGAAGTTTATCAGGACTTACTGCCTGGACGAAGACGTTGTAAGCACCGCTAGGGAAATACGCAAGAGTAGTTCCACTATCCATGATCACTCCAGTATCGTTCGTTGATGAGAAATCCTCTGCGTCAATGGGTAGCCTGTTGGAGTTCACCGATATCCCACGTAAAACGACGTTGTAATGGACCCTGGGGATGGAAGAATTAATTTGGAAGAAGTAACAATCGTGCTAACTTACGAATCCGGAACGAGAGGCGTGTAAGTCATTCCAGGTTCCGCGATGCCGCCAATGACAAGAATGCCTCCTCCCCGTTTCTCCCCCTCCAAACAGTGTGAGAACACTCGAGGAATGTTTTGCTGAGCCGCTAATTGATTTGGCACGGATAGCTCAAGCTGGCCAAACCCGATTATCCCATCAACAGCCTGCTGCGACGTCGAGAGATCGCCTGTTTGCCTGATGCTACACCTGTTTGGAGAGCACTGAAAACCATGAGAAACAAAACGAGACAGTTGCAGCCAAAAAAAAGCAGAGGAAAAAGAGAAGAGTTACCCGAACAGGACTTGCGACGTTGTGTTTGCCAATCCATTGCTACTAATAACGTTGTACTGCATCGCGTCCCGCACGTAATACCCCTCGGACGTGCTCCCGTCCCCGTAAGAAAATATATACTCACAATTGTTGGTGGTTTGCGAGCACTGAGCTTCGGCAAATCGCCGCCCTCTCACGCACAGAGGATCGGAGCACGAAACCAAAGACGTCGTCGATGACTCTCGAGGATCATACATCGTCAAAGGTATCTAGACGCACAAGTCCTTGTAAGAAGATAAAGATGGAAACAAAAGAGCGAAGAAGAAAAAGTGCGAGGACCACTTACGTTGAGCGCACTTTTTCGTGGGCATCCCGAGCACGGCCTACAATTCACCCACAAGACATCGCTGCCGGTGTCGACTTGGACAATGTAGTGCTTTACGGGATTTCCAAGACCGACTTGCGTGAAGTAAAGCCTGGGAATGGAAGAGGATTTAAAAAACCGGTCAAAATTCTAGCGCTGCTAAATTAGAAAACCCAGTGAAGAAGAACTTACCCTCCGGAGAGAGGATCGGCGGTGCCTCCGAGAGAAAAGTCCACCCCCTCGGCGAGGAATCGACCCCTGCGCCCGCGGTCGTGATCCAGCAGCAGCTGGAAATGCTCCTTGCTCATCCCTCCGCCGCCCCCATCCCTCTCCCTGCTCGATCCTTCCCGGTCGGAATACCTATGTGTGAGCCGCAAAATTCCCGCGCCGGCGGGAGCCTCACCGCAAACAATCGCGAGGAGCGAGCACAGCACCAAAATCCGCGTCCATAATCCGGGGCAGCCGCTGCTCCTCAGCTCCATCGCCGATCGATAGACGAGAAGAAAAGGAGAATCGAATCCTGGAAGAAAACCAAACCCTGCGGATCTATCGAAGCGAGAACAACCCTGGCGCAAGGAATCCACAGGGAAGAAATGCCGGCGTCCTAGCAGCCCCGCGCCCTGACCTAGCAGCGTTGCTGCCGCCGGCGCGATGCGTCCTAGCTACAAACTCCCGATTAAACGATTTTCAAATATAAACGCTTAACCCCCAAACTTTTATCCAGGGCAAAAGACACGTGGACGGCCACCATTCAATCCCGCAGCTGACGCGATCTATAGACGCGGGAAGCATATTCTCCCGGCATGCTAGCATATTCTCCTTCTATTTGGTTTTCTTTCGTGGAAGTACGGCATGACTGACAAGTAGAAAGACGCGTGTTTTATAGCTCGACTTTTGCGTACGTAATTTATAGTGTCATCCTTCGCCAGCAAAAAAGATTACGTCCTAATCATAGGACATTATCGCTAAGGGGTGGTGGCGCAGCTGGCTAGCGCGTAGGTCTCATAGCTTCTGGGAAATCCTGAGGTCGAGAGTTCGAGCCTCTCTCACCCCAAAGCATTTTTTTTTATCTTACAGTAGGAAGTTCTTTTCGTTATTGTTGTCGTTGTTGTTGGTCTGTTGGTTCGTGCTCTTGTTGGTGGAATGGTTTACTCCATTCACCTCTGGGAAGCCCATTTCCATTTACACCGGCTTCCAGTTTTAGCTGCTGCTGGTGACCGCGATGAGCACCGTAGGGAACTTGGTGACGATGATCTTGCGGACCATGATCTTGGTGGCGTTGATGATCGAGAGCTTGGTCTCGCGGCTGCATTGGATCTGTTGTTACGAGCAATCGCTTCTTACCGATCAGCTGGAGGCTCTGTGCGACCTCTCGCATCCTTGGTCGCTTGGACGGGAGAGGCTCCAAGCACGAGTGGGCGATCGAGGCCATGGCCGCCACTTCGTCCAAGTTACACTTCCCGTCCAGCCGGATGTCGGCCAGCTCCGTCCAGCCCACACTGTCGCTGTCCATCGCTGCCTGCAAGAGCGTTGAAGAGAATGTCGTGTGAGCAACCGGCGAAGAAGTTTAAGTGAGTTTGGTGCTCGTACCAACTGGACGTAGTCCATGAGTCCTTGTTGTGGACTTCGTCCCGTGATGATCTCGAACAGCAGGACGCCAAAGCTGTACACGTCGCTCTTCTCCGTGAATGTCTTCGTGGCAATGAATTGCGGATCGATATAGCCGAAGGTCCCCCTGAAGCCCGATACGGCGACGTCGTCACTTAGCTCTTTCGAGAGTCCAAAATCAGCAACCTGGAGGAACGCGAGAGTTTTTTTTTTGTTAAGTCGCTGTCATCAAAGAAAAAACACCTCGCTTACGCGCGCTCGCATTGAGTAATCCAGCAAAACGTTTGCGGATTTTATATCCCGGTGGATCACGGGCGGTACTGCCTGAGAGAGTTAGAATAAGAAAACTAGCGTACAAGGGCAAATCAAAGATATATGATAGAAATCACTTACCCCGTCGTGCAAGTACTCGATCCCTCTGGCAATATCTTGGGAGATCCGAACTCTCCAGTCCCACTTCAGGGGCTCCTTGCCTGCAAGGGAAGGCGAAGGGTCATTGAAAACTAGAAAGAAAAAACTTCACACTCACTGCTCAAAAGGTCTGCAAGGCTGCCATTGCTCATGTACTCGTACACAAGCATCCTGTGCTCTCGCTCGGTACAATATCCCACCAGATTCACTAGATTTCTGTGATGCAATCGTCCCATAAGGATCACCTGGTTGGTCCAAGCGAGAAAACAAAACCAGGAAAAAACCATCACACTAAGCTTGCTAGAAGTGTGTCAATCTTACCTCAGTCTCAAACTCCCTCTCGCCTTGTTTGGAGTTTGACGCCAAAACCTTGACGGCCAACACAACCCCGGAAGGCTGCGTTGCTCTGTACACTGGGCCAAACGCTCCCTGGCCCAACAGCGTCGTAAAATTGTTAGTGGCCTTTTGCAACTCCCTGAAAGAGAGCGACAACTTAGCGAAACTTGGAAGAAAAACTAAAGTCAATCTCTCCTTTCCTCTCCATACCTGTATGAAAATCTTGTGATCCCAGCATTGATGGCAGTGAAGCGTTTTCCTCTTCCACCCAACCACGAAGTAAACAGGCCAGCCTCCTTGGAAGCTAGAGCTTGCGGCGCAGTCGACGAATCGGATATCACCGAGCTGGAGTCGACGCCATTCACACGGATGGGCAGCACCACCGTGCTCCTCTCGCTCCAATTCCTCCTCTCGATCCTCCGCCTGTTCGCCCGGATGCAAAGAAACACCGCGCAGGCGAGGAGCAGCCCAATTCCTAGGCCAATTGAGATGCCAAGTATCAATCCCAGAGCTCCATCCATCCTTCGCTTCCTATGATCGAGCTACGCCATGATCATGGAGAATAAAGATCGATGGAGTGCAATTAGAATGTGGCAGCCGGAATCCAAGACCGCGACTACTCAGACCGGGTCTCGAGCACTTTCAGAGAACCCGGCACTGACCTTTCCCTTGAGCCGGCGCCTCATCCTAGATCACTGTTACCAGCGAGGAAATTCGCGATTCTCGCTATGGAGCCGATATTTCGAGCTGGATGATTACCAAGAACAAGAATTTCGAGCTCGCAGGAGATCTTGCTCAAACCCTAGCCAGCGATTGGAGCCGACTCCAGCAGTAAATGGATCGCCAAGCGTTACGAGCGACGCATTTACTGCCGCGAGGACGAGAAACAATCGCTACTCGCGCTGCGCTCGGCCTCGATCCAAAGAAGAGCGACTGACTGCCTGACCGATCCCTGCGCTACTCTGCTCCACGGCACTGGCAGAAAATCCGAAAATCACGATCGGGCGCCAAGCCTTGCGATCGCGATCGCGATCGCGCCAATCTTGATCCCTGCCAGGCGCTAAGAAAGATCCATCCAAAATGCCAAAACCACACGAGCTCGCAGCCCAAGCAGAAGCTTTGAATACATCCTCTTCATGGAGCGGGGAATATACCAGGTCTCGTGGTCGAGACCATTGACCATGTTTTGCTTGTTTTTATTTCCTTCCACGTCGTCAAGCCTGTCCACGTTAATGCTTTGCACGTAAGCCTTGTTGCTAGAAAGGCCTTCCGTGGTCCACTTGTGATTAAATCTATACACACTAATCTCTATAATATAGCCTCAAGTGGGACATGCTTCCAAAAAATTTGTTAGAAGTCGAGATAGAAATATTTACCTCTATAATATAATCTTTAGGAACGAAGCATACTTACAAATGTTTTGTTAGAAGTCGAGAAGAGTTTCCTTTAGAAATTTTTACTAGTCTCGCGCGACTGGACGCGGTGATGGCAGCTCCATTATCTTGAGTTTAGGATGAGCTCGCAATAAACTGCTTAAATCCAATGGATTAGCAAGTTCCAAAGCATATAAAACTCTCGTACTTGATATCGTTGGGTGTGATAAATATCCACTGGGAGCCTTGCTCGATCGCAAATGCTGCGAGCGTTTCCAAGCTGCTTTTTCGCGAAACATCGTCCTGGAAGTCAAGAGGGCTGTAAGAAAACGCAGCCAAGAAGACGAGAGAGTTCTCACCATAAACACATCGAACTCGTCCATCGCACGAAACGACGCGTTTGTCATTCCGTGTAGAGCTAGTGCAAAGCTCAGTGTGCAAAAGGATCTCTCTCCCCCTGTGGCGATTGTAGAAAACTGTGAGATCAACACGACGAGACGAAAAAACTTTTACCTGATAGAGACCGCATGTCCTTGACAGAGCTAGAGTCATGTGGCACACAAACCTGGTAAGAAGTCAAGGGAGGAAAAAAAGAAAAAAGAAGAACATGATCCACCTCTAGTTTAAGCGTCTTCGATTCGTAATCCACTTGAACGCGACCGTGGAAAAGATTTCTCCTGAGATGACCATTGAATCTGCAGCAAACATGTCATACATGATCAACTCCATCAACGCTTCGCATTTCAAATTCTTACTCCCATTGAAGTTGTTTTTTCAGAAGGCTAGAGCTCGCCTCAAACTTCTCGCACCGTTTCTTGTGCCGCGTCGCTATATCCTGTCAATATAAACGAAAAAACTTCAGGGTAAGCTCGCTCGGTGAGAATGACCAAGCAATTTGCCTTACATCGACTTTTTCCTCTAGTTGAGAATTCTTCCGCTTCCTACTCGAGATTTGCTTTATCAATTTGCGCCTCTGATGCTGAAGCTCATCCACTGATACGTTACTCCTAGAGAAACAAAAGGCAAAGTTTGCAAAAGCGTTGAAACGACAGTGCATTGGTGACAATTACTCTCGCACTGATCGACTAGTAAGAGCGTTGTAACGAGCTTGAAGTCGCTTCCTTGTGTCGGTAACACCTCCAATTTCTTGCAACTCCTCTTCACTGCAAATCCCCAAAGCTTTGCAAGCGTCTTCCTACAGATTTTGATTAGAAGAACATTAGCTTCGAAACGAAACTGGTATGCTACTCACCTGCCTAATTTCTTGCAGCTTTGCCGCATTCTCTTTCGCATCATTCACCGCTTGGTGACTGTCCTTTAGATTACATTTCAAGGCCTCCAACCTCTGCAAGAAGAGTTAGAGAAGCATTGATCATGCAGTCCTTACTTGACAAACATCTACTGCCTTGTCCAGCAAAGCCCGCAGCTCAGACGCAGAATTTTCGAGAGCTTTTACATCATCTCTAACCGAATCTGGAGGAAATAGCAGCTTTTTTCACGCACTGGTTGGAAACAAGATTGTAAACTACCTTCAAAGGAATCAAGTCGAGACGAGGAAAGCTCTTTTCTTTCTCGAGCAGCGGCGTGTTTAAGTCGGAGTTCTCTAATCTCCCGTTCCAGTTCCAAGGCTTCAGCTTCCGTAACCTGGAAAATTGAGAAGGTAAATCTTGACCGATTCAATATCTGTAGCTTACGAGTATATTGTCTTCAAGCTCTCCAATGTTTGGCATGGCTCCTCGTGCAGCTACCTCAGCCTGACTCCTCAAGTCACGAAGACAAAACTCTTTAGTGGAAAGAAGACGCTGAGTATCTCTTTGCTTCGTCTGCACAATTTACATAGGATAGTTAAGAAGACAATCGCAATCAGTGAAACAACGATCACCGCAAAACTGTCAAGGTCACGCCTGATCTCTCGGATCGCATCCTCGGCATTTCTCTTCTGAGCTTCAATCGAAATTATCTCCGCTGTTAGTCGAGATACGTCACCGCGGAATTGACAAATATTTGCTCCATTATCGTTTTGTAGACGACCACCTCGCAAACTCCGATTTTTTGGAAGTACAGTCTGAGCACCAGCTCTGAAAATCCTGTAACCGAACAGAATTACAAAACATGCCAACACCAGAAAAGAAGTATACCATTTTACTCCGTCTTTCTGAAAAATCTCTTTCACGTTAGTCCGACGAGAATCAGCTAGCCTTGCAGCTTCAGCATAATTCTCCACCAAAACCTGTCGTTCCATGCCTCCCTACATCAAAGACAGTCATGCACAATTTTCTCGTCCGAAGCTACTTACATGATCGATCAGCACATTCGTGACTGTGGTGCAGCCAGCTTCCAAGATCGACATTACAGTCACTAAGTTATGATCGGGAAGGCTCCAGTGTGGAAGGTTTAGCCTTGGAAGAGAAAGGACCACGGGGTTTAGTAAGGAGCACAGACATATATCATACTCACGGTGGAATGTCAAAGTTGTAAATTATAATTAGGAGCTGATGTAAACCGCATTGATGAGCAAGCCCGCAAAGAACCAAACAATCTTCGTGAGTGTTCACTATAAAAGCTTCCATCAACCTTCCTATCGCGACTTCCACAGCTATTGCCCATGCACTCCCTCCAATCAAAGCCTTGAATGGAAAAGAAAAAGGAGTTAGAAGAAATACAAGAGGAAACTTACGAGATGGGCCCCGATTGGGCCGACAGGTGGTCTTGTGAATAAGCTCTGATTCCTTTCAATAGCTTGCAGAAGATATGTCACTTTTTCTCCACCGAACGCGTGAATCTACGAAAGCGAAAGGGAATCACCCTTTAGAAAACAGTTCGAGATTAATGCATACCCTGTTTCGTTGTTGAGATGAAAGGCTCTTGATATGTCCCTCCAAATCATGCATTTCCCGACGCTTGTCACCCATCTAAATCAAAGAAATCCACAGCACTGACAACGAAATGCAAAGCAAATGTACCTCGTTGTTCATGCTTGCAATTGCGGCCTCAAGTTCTTCCCATCTCTTTCGTAAATTCGCTTCCTCTTCTCGTTGCCTACACTTGACTACCAGAGTCTCATAGATGGACATGTTGCATAAAATACCTTTCAAGTTGATCTCTCAAATGATTCACATCGCTTTGCGTAGCTTGAAAGGATGCATGCCATTGTGTTTCCTCCTCCTGAAAACACTATAAGAAAGCACTTCCAGCAAGAACCCATTTCCTACCTGGGAACATCGTACGAAATTCTCTTCCATCTCCTGGACATGCTGCTCCAAAGACTGCTTTCTAATTCGTTTTGCATGCAAGACACTTTCCTTGTTCTCAACACCCCCTTTCAGCTGCGCTTCCTCAACTGAAATCTGTACTACAACATCAAATACGTTGAACTAAAATTTAAGGACTTCACCTCAGCTAGCTCTTCCATGAGTTTTGTACGTGTCTCCTCAGCTCTGTCTTTCCTTGCTACAAGATCAGAGACGTTTTCTTCTAGGTGGGAAAGAGAAAGTCGCGTCTCTGCAAGTAATTGCTGCAATGCAAAAACCTCAGACATCCAACAAATAAAAGACCAAACTGCTCACTGTTTGCATCTCGATGTCCTCTTCAGCTAGAAGTATAAGCTGCTCGAGTTCTCTTACAAACGCTTGGATGTCTTCGAGTTTCTTGTCTGTCTCATAAACTACAGCCCAAGCCAATCTCTTTCGCAAGGTGCGAACTTCTTCAGCAAGTTCATCCACTTGTTCCGCATGGAGAAGTTTCTCTTCTATCTTCACCAGATCCCGTTCGAGCACTTCAAAAGATTTCCTGTCCTTTTGAAGGCAATCACGACACACTTGAATAGTCTTCACGTTCATGTCCAGCAATTTCGAGACTTTCTCCAAAAGAGTTGCCTTGAAGTAAAACTACAGCATAAGCATATGTCAGACCACCTTCAGCTTGGAAACGAAAGCTATTGTTACCTTGAATTTCTCTTTCTCGCTACCAGCACTCAGAAAATCTCGACTCATGTCTTGAGACATAATCACACACGGGTTTTCCGCATCAATCTACAAAAAAAAGGTGACAGTAGGAAAGTAGAAAATTTTAAAAATACAATCTTAGCTTACACTGAAATGGTCGATCACATCTCACAAATCCTGCTTGTTTGAAGAAAGTTTCTCACCTGGAATACACAATACAAAAGAAGTAAATCCCTCGCACGGTAGAAAACCAACCTCGGTGATTTTTCAAGACAATAGTGTTGCTTCCAGCAGTGATTCTCCGCTCAATCACTATCGTCTTGCCATACAGATTTGGCTTATAAGCATCTGACCCTTCATTTTTTAACTCTACCACTACCAAAGCAGACCTGGAACAGAAACAATGCTAGTCCAGAAAAAAAAAAGGGGGACTTTGCTTACTTTGATCCAATTTTGATAAAATCCTTCCCACGGGCCTTGCTCCCAAAGGCGATGCACAGCGCGGCCAGAATGGCGCTCTTGCCGCCTGAGAAAACAAAAACAATGGGGAAAACTCAAATCCAATCTAAAATCTCGCTCTTACTTCCATTTTGCCCCGTCAAGAAATTGACATTGTCACCGAGATCGATTGAAAGATTGCTGTGGCATAAGAAATTGACGAGCTTGATGCGCGAGATCACACCCGCGACACCCTGATCCTCGCCCCTCCACGTTTGCGTCAACATAGCAAGCTAGCTAGAACTAAAACCCTAAACAACTATTTCAAAATGGCTCGTTAGATCTTTGCGTATCTAACGGCCCAGGATTCCCCAGTTCGCCGCTTCTTTTCATTAATATTCCTAGAATCTCATATTCCCAGATTCTATTGGCAGCAGTTAAATCAGCCCGCGTGCGAAAAATTGTACTGCTAGTTAAAACCATTTTACTGTTGGTACGAAAAATTCTTCGTCTATAGACGAGGAGCTGACATTTGCTGCTTCTTTATCTTTGGGTGATCCTTCACGGAGCTAAAAAACCAGGAAACAACGAGCTCAAATCCACCAGAAAAAAATCTAAACGAGAGAGGTACCTGATGTCGTTGGGCGTGATGAAAATCCACTGAGATCCTTCTTGGATCGCGAAATCCACCACAGTTTCCAGGCTGATTCGCCGGCTGATTGCGTCCTGTGAGACGAGAGCTTAAACAAGTACATGAAAACGAAGGAAACTTACCATGAACACGTCGAACTCGTCCATTGCACGAAATGGAGACTCCGTCATCTCGTGGAGCGCCAAGGCGAAACATAGAGTGGAGAAAGATCTCTCTCCGCCTGAAAGAGAAAAGCACAAAACTTGCTCGTTCATGCCTAGGGAAGTATCAAAGTTACCAGAAAGAGCTCTTGTATCTTTCACTGCGCTGTTTGAGGCATCTTGCGGCATTTGAACCTGCCAGTAAAACCAAGTTAAAATCAACCAAACTTGGAAATAATCATACCTCAAGCTTCAAAGTCTTGGCTTCATAGTCGATTTTCACTCTTCCACTGAACCCCTTCCTTTTAAGATGGTCATTGAACCTACAAAGAAAAATAGAAAAGACGTTAAACAGTGGCACAAGAGTTGGCAATCAAACCTCCATCTCAATTGGCGACTGAGGTAAGCAGTGTTGTGCTCAAACTTGGAGCGTCTCGACGCATACACATTGTCTATCGCCTGCAAAAGAAAGTCTTGAACAACGAAAAAGCCACAAACGATGCTACCTCTATTCTTTGCTTCAGATCCACGTGAAGATGCTTCTTCTTGAAGACTTTCTTTTCCAGTTTCGACTTCTTTCGCTGAAGTTCGTCCACTGGGGTGATGTGCCTAAACAGGAAAACCGGGAGAAATGACTAACAAATCACGAAAACTTGAAATGCTTCCCACCTTTCTTCACGACTCACTTGGTCCATAAGACGTTCTAAGCTTGCGTTCAGTTTAACTGTGGAATCCGACACTCCGCCCAGCCTCTCGACTTCTTCCCCTGGGCATATCTGTGACGCTTTCTGCGCATTTTCCTGCAAAGCATGATAACAAAATTAGCAGCCAAAGTGCAACTAAGCAGACACCCACCTCACGCTCGCTTTGAAGGCGTTTCAATTCTTCCTCTGCTATTTGCAACTCAGGAAGCACCCTGTCTTTCATGATTTTTGTGAAATGAGCAACGGCCTGTGGGAATGAGGATCAGAAACAAACTTTGTAAAGTAACTCCTTACGTTAGCGGCCTCGTCTGCTTCCTCTTGCAATGCTTGCAACTCATCGGCAGCTTTTCTAAGAGCTTCGGCATCATCTTTGGTGGAATCTACGATTGCGACAGCTGAGGAAAAGCCACAATACAGATAAAACTTACCCAAGAAGCTATCATGCTTGGACTTGGCATCTTGCTGTTTGGCATTGACATCAACGACTTTACTTCTGAGGTCTTCAATCACACGCTCGAGTTTTCGAGCTTCCGCTTCTGTATCCTGATTTAAGAAAATATATATCAACTTCCATGCATGAGACGATTGAAGTACCAAAATTTCGGTTTCAAGCTCTTCCGTGTTAGGCATAGTTGCACTTGCTGCTTGTTCTGCTTGAAATTTTAGATCGCGCAATCGAAGTTCTTTCCTTGAGATGCTTTGACTGATTTCCGCGTTTGCTCTCTGTATACATCCACTTCAAATTCTAAAGCATAACGAGGAGCAAAGTTTACCCTGGATTTCTCGAGGTGACGTCTTAAATCTTGAAGGGAGGCCTCAGCACTTCGCTTTTGTGATTCCAATAATCTGAGCTCTTCGACAACTCTTGAAAGGTCACTTTCCGCTTCTGTAATTCGCTGCTCGATACCCGCTTCCAGTCGCCCACCTCGTATATTTCTGTCTTTCGGGAGTGTTGTTTGGCCTCCCGCTCTCATAAACCTGGACAATACACACGTCAGACGACTAAAACTGGCACATGTATCAACCCTTACATTTTCTCACCGGACCTCGTAAAGGCCTCCTTCACGTTTGGCGCTCTCGTGTTGAAAACCACGCGTACGCCTTCCTGGTAATTCTCAACCAGGACTTGTCTCTCAACAGATCCCTGGAAGAGATAAAAAAGAACAGATAAAAGTAAGACCTGCCTGAATACCTTACATGATCGACCAAGACGTTTTTGACGATATGGTTTTCAGACTGGAGAACCGACATCACAGTGATCAGGTCCGGATTTGGAAGCATCCGTGGTGGCAGGTTCAACCTGAAAGATGAGAAAAGAAAAATGGCTAGGAACAACAAAAAATTCATGAGGTACATACAGTGGGTGTTCGAAGTTGTAGATTATAATCGGCAGGTTCGTATAATTGCAGTTACGAGCAAGTCTACGAAGAGCAAGCATGTCCTGGTGGTTGGTCACAACAAAAGCGTTTAGCAATCTTCCAACAGCTACTTCAACAGCGAGCGCCCACGTATCATCTCCTGCCAGAGCCTTGAAATCACAAAGTTAAATGCCAAAATACTTTAAAACGTTGTTTAACTCACGACATGTGCTCCAATCGGACCAATGGGAGGTCTTGTAAAAGAGTTTTCATGATTTTCAATGCTCCGGAGCAGCTTTATAACGTCCTCACCTCCAAAGGCATGAAGCTACAGAAAATGTTACCACAGGGGCTTAGGAGTCAACTCACTCACCCGATTACGCTGCTGGTTTTGTAGTCGCCTAATATAACCATTCAAATCGCTGACCTTTCCACGACGGTCTTCAATCTGATACAAGAAAATTGGCGACTTACTAATAATCTAAAAGATAAACAATACCTCTTTGTTTCGTTCTGAAATGCTATCAGTGGCGGAGTTTAAGTTTCTCAAAGCCGCTTCTTCCTCTTCCTGCATTCTATTTAAAAAGGAAAACATTTACATAATTGCGTTTGGGTAAGACATATTACCTTCTTCGCTCTCCCTTTTGCAAATCGATCTCGTTTTCAAGGGCTCGAAGTGCTTCAACCCTCTCATTTTCTTCCACCTGGACAACTTTCAATACATCACAAGAAAGCCACACACCGAATGAGCTCACCTGGGTGTTCTCTTCGAACTTTTCCTTCATTTCACGTACGTGCATTTCAAGTGAGCGCTTTTTACCGCGCTTCCGCTCCAAAGTCGCTACTTTACTTCGAAGAGTTTCTTCGAGTTGCACCTTTTCCTGTGTCACCTGCAAATAAAAAATGCTACAGCGACTGGCACATTTTTAGCGACAGCCATTACCTCAGTCAGATCTTGGTATAGTTTCTTCTCTGCTTCCTTTGCTCTATCATTCCTAGAAATCAGATCGGAAATGCTTGTGTTTTTCCTGGAATGAGCATCGCGTTTCTCTCCCAGGATAGCCTGTAATAGAGATATTAGACATTCCTTACAAATAACCTCGTCTTAAGACTGACCTTGTGTGCATCTATTCTTTCCTGGCAGACTGGAATGCGCTCTCGAAGCTTTTCTGCGCAACCTGCTGCCTTCTCAATTTTACGATCGATATCGTAAACCTGAGACCAAGCCAGTTTTTTCCGCAGGTTGGTGACCTCCTGCGCCATCTCGTCAACCTTTTCTGCCCGCCGAATTTCCAAGTCCAATTTATTGAGCTTCTGCTCGTAGGGCCGAAATGTTTCCTCGTTGGCCTTCAAATAGACTTTGCATGATTCAATGTTGCCGATGTTAGCATCCAAAAGCTCCGAAACGTGTTGCAAAAGTGTTGCCTTGTAAAAGAACTATGCCCAAAAAACAAGCAGGTCATGAGCCCAACAAGGATTAGAGCCAAGTACCTTGAACTTTTCCTTGTCATTTCCGGAATGCAGGAACTCGCGGCTCTTGTCTTGGCTCATGATCACACAAGGATTTTCGACATCTATCTATAAGCATCCAAGTCAGTAAACAGGTAAAATATTACGGAAGACTCACATTGAAATGGTCGATTATATCATGAAGGTCTTCCTTTTTAGCCGAAACCTTCCGACCTGAAAGAAACAATGTAAATACTCGGGGATGAAAACACGAAGAAATAAGGAAAAAAATTCATGCCATGCTCGTCTTTCAACGCGGTGGTGGAAGCAGTCGCAGTAATCCTTCGCTCGATTATAATCATTTTCCCGTACCTCTCCGGCTTGTAGGAATCACAGCCTTCATTCTTCATTTCCACGATGACCAGCGCATAGCTAAACATGAGAAAGTGTAAGTGTAAACTCCAGTCAAGAGCTTTAAAATCTAACACTTAGCTCTACCTGCATCCCGTCTTGATAAAATCTTTCAGCGAAGTAGCTCGTTGCGTTCCGCGAGCTCTGATGCCAAATGCGATGCACAGAGCCGTGAGAATGGCGCTCTTCCCACCTGCGAAGAGGCAAAAAAACCTACATTCTTCCCAAAATCTTGGAGCAGAGAACTTACTCCCATTCTGCCCCGTGATGAAATTCACGTTGTCAACGAAATCGATCGAGAGATTGGAATGGCACATGAAATTCTCCACCCGGATGCGCGCGATGATCCCGGCGGCATCTCCCGCCTCGCGGCTTCGCCCGCGCGCCATTCCCAAGCCCTAAGCCCTTGAAAAAAATCCCACGCCTTGAATGCCGCCATGTGTAGCGATGTCAGCCGTTGGATCATAGATCTATCCATCCGACAAGAACAAACTCCGGGAAGCGCTAGGGATTTTAGCGCTAGAAGGAATGCCGACGCTCAATCTCTCCACGAACGTCCCCGCCGATTCGATCGTGAGCTCCGACATTCTCAAGGATGCGAGCAAGGCGGTCTCTCGGATCATTGGAAAGCCCGAACAGGTAACGTCGTCTCGATCGATAGGTTGTAGCGCATTCGATAGCCACGAAATCTCCAGGCATTGCAGCTCTCTCGTCTAGATTATCACTCGAGATCTAGATTTCATTGTGCGATGATTCCTAGAGCGCTCGGCCGGATCGATTGAACTGGATTTTCATTTCCAAGTTGTTTGGTTTCGCAGTATGTGATGATCGTGCTCAAAGATAGTGTTCCAATGTCATTCGGTGGCACCGAAGAGCCGGCTGCGTATGGAGAAGTGATCTCGATTGGAGGGCTGGGGCCGAGCGTCAACAAAGAACTCAGCGAAGCTTTGTCCGAGATTTTGGAGTCCAAGTTATCGGTTCCGCCATCACGATTCTACATTAAGTTCTACGACGTCCAGGTACTTTTTGGCAAGCTCTTGTTCTTCTCTATTTCACTTTGGTCATATCCTTCTCAGAGAAGCTTTTTCGGATGGAATGGTTCCACCTTCTAAAGTATACTTCTTATGATGTGAGTTACCGAGTAACTGGATTAAAAAAAGCAACACCGCTGGGGTATGTATGTTCGCTTTATGCTTTTACTATTAAATTCTTGGCTAGGATTTTCAAGTCCAATGCAAAACTATGTCTTTGTTTCCAGGAATAGTTTATGGCCTCCACCTGTAGGAAAGAGCTTTCTCAGCTTTTTTGGGGGCCAGGTGAGCCATCAATTTGGTTGGCGCTTTTAGAACTTATATGGCACGAAAAGAAGAGAAGAAGAGAAGCAGTGAAAGGAAGATCATCGTCCAAACAAGTATGAAGAAGCAACAGCAGAGTGGTGGTGAATTGATGGTGGGATTCTCGTTTCTGGCAGCTCTCTTGCTCGCGACACTGGGAGCTGTTCAAGCAACCGAGTTTGTAGTCGGGGGCGCGACTCAATGGATAATGCCTCCCAACGGCGACGATGACTTTTACGAGAATTGGTCCAAGCAGCAAAACGTTCGTGTCAATGACACACTCCGTAAGTTTGTTTTCTTTTCTTGTGCTTTCATCTTCTTTGTTTTCTAACGAGAGCATCTTCTATGCATGCAAGGTTTCAAGTACAACAGCCAACGGCACGACGTTCTGGAAGTGTCCGAGGATGACTACGACCGATGCTCCAGCGCCTCGCCGATCCAGTCTTTCAACAACGGTGACACCTCGATCGCAATGACCAGGCCCGGATCATGGTACTTCCTCTGCGGCTTTCCAAATCACTGCCAAGGGGGCCAGAAGCTGTCCATCGATGTCCAAAACGCATCGCTCACAGGCAGCGCCGCCACTCCACCATCGTCAAGCTCCAGCAGCTCCAGCTCCAGCTCCAGCAGCGCCGCCGGCAGTAACATCTCGAGAAAAGATTTGGAAACTCTCACGGCAGCAGCAGCAACAGCCGGAATTTCGATCTTGCTCTTTATCGTTATAATGTGAGCAGCGTTATTCAAATAGTTCTTCGTTGAATTCTTAATAAATTTTAAATCAATATTTTTAATGATCTAAGTTTTTAAAGATTTACACAATCATCTTGAATATTAAGGTGAGAGCTAGAACATGTTCCTCATTTAAGTATTCTTAACAAGGTTACTCTTCCTATACCATCTCCTTGATCGTCGACTGTAGCTGATACAGATCAAACTCTTCCTGCACCAGCTCCTTGATCGTCGACTGGAGCTGATACAGATCAAACGTGAGTGGGATGTCATGGCAGTCTGGAACATCGCTGGAAAGCATGCTGAACGGGAACCACACCAAGAAATCCTCCTTTGTTTCCAAAGTGCAAACTCCAGGGCTAAAATCTATAATCTGTGTACCTTTGCCAGCTTCCTCCTGCACCCACAACAGTTGCAGGCTGCTGCTGCTAGTGCTGAGGGTGGCGTACGAGATTTGTATCCCAATTGCGAGCTTACAGCCCGAGCGAACCCAGTGGTTAAGTTCCCTGACGAGTACCTCAAAAGGCTCGTTCTTGTAGCCCACTTCAAGGACTACTCGAGGGAATGGATGCTTCTGCGAGGCCGTGGAGAAAGAGGCGTCTGGCTCCTTGCTCCCGTTACCAAGCGCAAACCTCGATGATCCCAGGACCCGGACGAAGGAGCGGATGTCCAGCTCGGGGCTCGTGAGCATCAAGTGCCTCTCCACTTGCCGGCATAACTTGTGGAAGAACCACTGCTTCGTCTCGTCGTGGACGTTACTGGGATCGCCAAATATGTAGACACTGCCAACGCCGGAGCCCGCTTCTCTCTCGAGGAAGGCCAGCCTCCAGCAGTCTTCATTGTTGGAACTCCATTTCTCAAAGCTAGAGTAGAACACATCGTCTGCCACTAGAAAAGGGCCCTTCCCTGTGCCTGAGCACTCTTTGTACAAACTCACCGCCTTCTCCAGGCCACGATCCAGTCTCTCCTTCGACATTGGATTAGGGTTTTCAGCTGGTACGGTATTTAAAGGAATAAATCAACCTTTTGAAGTTTTCAAGCTTTTAACCCAAAATTAGTAGTGCGAGAAATAAATGTAAAACGAACTTTAAACTAATCTTAATTTATTTTAATAAACTCTTTAGTTTCTCCATGGATGGTATTTAGTTTCTCACCAAAATACCAAACATTAGATGCTTACATTCTGCTATAAAATGGGTTGCTCCTAGAGTGTTAGCAACCAGCAGTTTCGAGCTAGCTAATGGCTCATACCAGTGCTCTAATCTTCCTCACTTCTTTCATTGCTTTCGCTGCAAGCGTTGCAGTGGCACAAACTCCCACCACTCCTCCTCCAGGCACTCCACCCCCTCCAGCCCCTCCTCCTCCAGGCACTCCAGCCACTCCAGCCACTCCAGGATGCTTCCCAGGTAGGGTTCATGTGAAATCACGCTTTTTTCTTCATACAATTTTCAAGCTATTATAGGAGATGCAACTGTTCAGATGTATAATGGAGAAATTAAGTTCGTGAGGGAGCTTAATGTTGGAGACAAGGTTGAATACTTTCACATAAATCTTGTCCAAGTATAACTTCTCCGCAGGTTGCAGTGGGGAAGAATATCTATTCAGATGTGTATGCATTCGGCCACAAGGATGCTGATGCCATGTCCAAGTTTTTCCAAGTGCACAGCGCTTCAAACATGTTGGAACTCACTGCAGGCCACTTTGTTCCCGTTGCTGTCAATGGGAAGCTCGTGTACAAGAGAGCCGAGGACCTCAAGGTTGGAGATTCCCTGTGGGAATCATCTCAAATCACTGGTAAGGAAAGCAAAAAGCATATATATTGGTGGGATGTTTCGAATTTGACGATTCTGTGCTACTTTTCCAGAAATACAAAAGGTTGAGAAGGTAGGCCTCTACAACCCGCTCACTCTCTCCGGCAGCATCATGGTGAACAATGTTCTAGCATCGACTCACAGCGAGTGGTTCTTGGACTCCATATTTGATGCTGTCGGCGCAACCGAGTACCTGCCATACGCATACCAGGCCGTGCTTGCTCCAGTTCGCGCCATCTACAACATCGTCGGCAAGGAAATCTACGCAAAGGGCTATGCTGCCATCGATTCCTTCACCAACATTGCTGACTTTGGAAGGAAGTATGGAGGAAGCGTTGCTCTCACCTTTGGAGTTGCTGGTCTTGTGCTGGCCTCCAAGGTGTAAACAACTTTGGCAAGAATAAAAATTTTACATATTAACGTACAGTGAACAGACAAGAATAAAAACAACAAAGGCAAGGGTACCTCTCACACCTGAAGCAAGAATCGTACCAAATGCCCACTACACGGCATTTGTTTTGTTTTGCTAAAACACTAAAGCTGGCATTTTATGGAAATGCCCGGGGTATCACATTGAATAATTTTAATGATTAAGGAAATTATTATAAATTACAATGGAGGCATGAGACCACAAACTTCCTGCCCTAACCTCACTCCCACCCACTCAGTCTTCTCTTGACTTCCAGCTCCCGAAATTCCTCCCAAATTAATAGACTTTTGGTGGCAAGTAGTATCTAAAGTATGTTCCTTGCCACTTGAAGCTATTGCCACCAATGGTATCTATTAGTTTTTAAAATGCATGTTTTAATTTGCCTCCACCTCTGGCACATACAGGATTGAGACTTATATATTTGAAAACAATACAGTTACATGGTACCAATAAAAAAGAAGAGCAAAGTTATTGATGATCTATTGCTCAAGACGACATCTAAAAATGGACCCTTTTGACTATGTGTCTGTGAAGATGTAATTCTGTTGACTAAATCAGTCCTTGAGCTCCTTGAGCTCTTCTGAGCATTTCCAAACTGTGTGCACCAATTCGAGACAATCAATCCATGGAATTCTTTCTAATCGCTTAAAAACAGAGATTTTCAAGGCAATTTTGGTAACATATCATTAGCCAGTTCTAAGTATTTAATTATTAATATTAAATTTTATTACAAACTGATTTTTTAAATTCCAAAAAACTGTCTGCTGCTTGTTAAAGCAAACCCAAAATTACAATTCTCTTTTCTTTTCTTTTTTCTGGTTTATGAGATGGTAGTGGGTATACCTAGAAAATGCTTGGATATTCTATTATCTAATGATTGTTATTCATTTAGATTAATTTTATATTTATAATTTATAATCTTTCCTAAACACTTTCTAGTATATTCTTTTTTATTCTAATGGTTGATATGCAATAAGATTAATTTGTGTTTGAAAATTATAAACATGTAATGTGAGTGCTTGGAATATGGAAAGGGAATACAAAAAATGTGCATATCAATTAGCCCAACAACCATAGATTATATATAGAAGCGAGTGGTCCAGATTGAAACTAATCCGACGGCTACCAAAATCCCACTACGCTAATATTAATATACAACATTATAATCGCCCTCACATCATCCTCTCTTCTCGGAATAATGGAAGGACATCAGGGTTCTCTTGTAGATGGGCCGAGATCTGGAAGGATGTCAGGAGGAGGCATCGGTGCATCTATAGGTGGTATTAACTGCTCCTAATCCCTTTGTATGAAGCGTTTCAACTGTTGCACATGCACAATCTCCAAAGGATCAATTTGCTGGATATCATGCCGAACCTCATAAACTTGTGGTCCAACTTACCGTAACACCCGATACGGTCTTTTCCACTGCACAAGGAGCCCCTTAACTAAACCACGTATCGTAAGATGGGGAAAACGAACTAACACCAAATCATCCACTTTGTACTCCACAGGTGGACAATGATAGGAGTTGTAGCCATGCTTTATTTCGTTAAAGTGGAACTTATTCAGTAAAGTGGGACATTAATTAGCATGTGTCCACATGCCATTTCCTAGTACTTAATTAATATTTATTAATATTTCTATCAGTTTTTTAATTTATTTTTTATATTTCACAATATTATAACACAAAATCATATGAAAAGTTTTTAATTTATAAATTATAAAGCTAAAACTTCAATTTTTTATTGTTGTTATAAAAATGGCATGTGGCCACACACCATAAGTGGGATAATGAAAAGTTCCACTTTAACGAAATAAAGCATTTAGCGCAGTTTTTGTCCCACTTGTACGCGGCTTAAGTGTTCGGCAGACTTTGCTTAGATAAGTGGAAGAATGCTCGTTAAATATTAATCCCAAGACCTAGGATCAGGAGCTCGTGGCAATCGCAAAGGTAAACCCAGTTCCGTTGGTAATATTAGATCATGACCATATAAGAGTTTATATGGTGAATCACCAACAGAACTCTACACCTCTGTGATATAGGCATACCGAAGAAACGGCAAATAACTATCCCAATCCGAATGTTGAAAGTTCACATACTTTGCAATCATCCCTTTGAATGTCCGAATGAGCCATTCTACCAGACCGTCTGATTATGGATGATAAGCACTTGTGAAAGTGTGGCGTATCCCCAACCAAAACGTTAAAACATGAAATGCCTTAGCTATAAATGTGGGACCATTATCTGAAAGAATCCGCTTTGGACAAGAATGCTAGAACACCACTCGATTGAGGAGGAAGTATCCAACAACAGTTGCAGAAGCATTAGCAAGAGCACCAATTTCCACCCAATAAGTTAAGTAATCAGAACCAATAATAACATACTCATTGCCAGCAGTCGACCATGGAAAAGGTCCCATAAGATCAAACGTTATCAACTCAAATGGACAGGAAATTGCAATTGACTCTAACCGTCCTTCCGCAGCACGAGGGAGAGTATTACGAGCTTGGCACCAAACGTAGCTACACACATACTGGATAGTATCACGTTGCATCTTCAGCCAATAGAAAGACCTGTGCAACTTCTTTGTCACACAACAATGTCCCATATGCCCACATAAAATAGGAGAATCATGGTAGGCATGGAGAAATGGCAAGATAAAGATAGAAGGCACCACCAGCCGTAAATGATCATCAGGATCCGTCCCCACAAAATAAAAAAGGCTATCTTCAAAGCGATATTAAAAATGTAAATGTCGGAAAGGCAAGTTATCAGCAAGTGATGCAGGATTCTCAAATGCATCTCGAAGCCTTCAAATCCACAGCTCAATCTTTTGAGCCTCGCAAACCTCATCAAGAGAAGGTAGATCTTGCGCTGCGCCTTGTGGACATTGAACGTCAAGTACAGCAACTGCCGACGGCACAGAATCCTTGTTTAGAAAATCCACAAATGTTGAAACAACAGGCTCGTTAGAAACATGAGAAGAGAGTGGAGAAGGAAAAGGAGCTCAAGAAAGGGCATCAGCATCAGCCATAAAACTCTCTGGGCAATAAACAACATCAAAATCATATATCTGAAGCTTCAAAGCCCACTGAGCAGTATGACCAACTAGGTTCTTCCGCTTCAATAATGAAGTAACGGTAGCATGGTGACCTTCAAGTAACGTCTGAGAACCATGTAAATATGCATGAAGTTTCTCGAAACCCTAAACTACTGCTAAACATTCCTTCTCTGTCGTGGAGTAGTTCACCTCTGCTAGTTGTAATGTACAGCTTATATATGCAATGGGATGACGCTGATCAGGCACAGTCGGGCTTTCTTGCATCAACACACCTCCAAGACCAGTATCAGAAGCATCTACATACAAAATAAAAGGTCGAGTGTAGTCAGGATATGCCAAAACTGGAGGAGTCGTCAACAGTTCTTTGAGATCCACAAATGCCCGCTCACAATCTGAAGACCAAATGAAAGATGACATTGATGACTTCAGCAACACTTGCAATGGTGCAGTGCAATCAGAAAGATGATCCACAAAATGACCGAGATACTACACCTTGCCCAGGAAGCGCTGCACATCATTCACACACTTCAGAGTAGGGAACTTTAGAACAGCCACAAGTTTGTCAGGATCAACTTACAAACCCTCACGAGAAATATAGTACCCAAGATAAGTTGTATCCTTGGACCCAAATACACATTTCGACCGCTTCAACTTTAAACTAACATCCCGTAGCTGATCCAACACTTTACACACATCACGAATGTGCTCCTCCCATGTCCCCTCCGAGTGAATCAAGACATCATCAATGATGCCAGTACCCAGAAGCAAGATCTAGCTTGGTGAATCAACGACTTTGCCCCAGACGATCCAAGAGATTAGCAGTGTGAGGAAGAGGGTACACATTTGGGATTGTCACTTCATTTAATGGATGATAGTTGATGGAGAAATGAATACTCCCATCAGGTTTTGGCACAAGATGAGGTTCACATGCCCAAGGACTTTGTGACTTCTGAATAACACCCTTTTCCAACATCTCCTTAACGTTTGCACATAAAATCTTGATTTCTTTGGGTGACTGATGACAAACAGGAACCTTGATTGGACGAGCATCCCCGGTTGGAATCGGATGACGTGTGGCAATCTTGGCCCCAGACGATAGGTCAAATTCAAAGAGATCAAAATACTCCTTCATGAGCCGGTCAACTGCTGCAACACAAAAACTGTCAGAGGGATCGAAAAAGGGAAAAGCAGAACAAGATGGAAACATAGGAGGAAATAATGGGGGAACAAAAGTAATGGAAGTAGAGGTAGAAGTAGAGGGACGAAGAGATACAGAAGTGAGAGGAATGGATGAAACATAAAAAAGTATGAGACAAGGGGGAGAAGCCTCAAAGTCATACTTGGCATGATTTCGTTACAACCAATCCATACCAAGAATGAGGTCAAAAGCTTAACTCGGCACCACCCATAATGATTGCAACTCAAGCTCAAGATCGCCCACACGCACAACCAGGTCTGCCTCATCCCATGCACATACATGTGTACGGCCGTTGCCATAAAGAATAAAAACTGGTTCTGCTACATGACGCAAGTGTAGACGGCAACGTGTGGCAACAGGTCGAGCAATAGAAGATAAACTCGAACCTATATCAACTAACACGGACAGAATAATAGGAGACCTCTTGTTATATACATAAGCTTGGAAAGTAAACACAGGATGAACTGGTGCCAAGTGAACCCCTTGATGATACTCCCGAAAGAAAGATAGAGGGGTCATTGACTTATTTGCGTAAGGTCCCTCTGTTACTTGTGCAACTCCTCATTTCCTGGATGTATCTCAATGTCCAAACCTTCCACTACAGTAGCACCAATAGGACATTACTGACGCTAAGGTCTCCACCCAGGAAATGGAGGTCGCAAATCCGGAAAACGCCGATAGCGCTGATAAATATAACGAACTTCATCACACACCCAATAGCAAACATCACAGCCACAACCATGTCCTCGCCCTTATCTTTGGACTCAAGCAACAACAACATCAACTTCCATTGGAACAGGACCATCACCCACATGAAGGGGAGCTGAAGAACAGGCAATGAGAAATGGAAGAGGCAACATCTCATAACGTTGTGACAAGCGAAGAACATCATCAAGGGTGGCGGGAGCAAGTGCATGCACAAGTCCAACAAAATCTTGATGAAGTGTTGGCCATAACATTCCTAGTTTGATCCACTTCGACATATTTAGCTCCGCACGAAGCAAAATACTTCGGAAACGAACACCAAATTGCATCACCGACTCAGATGGCCTTTGGCGAAGACAATCCAATTGTTGGGAGGCATCATCACAGTTGTCGGCATGTCCAAAGGCGCATTTGAAGACATCCAAAAGAACACTCCAATCCCCACGAGTGGTTGTGCTCAGACTATTGTATCATTGCAACGCTGTCCCTTGGAGACACGTGGGAAACTCACGTAAACGTCGAGCATCATCCCAAGAATGATATATGGCAATCACCGTGAAGTGATCGAACTAATGGTACACATCATCCCCAGGATTCCCACAAAAAAACTCCGGCCAAACACGAGGATTAGCACCAAGAGCAAAAAGAGTTGTACCACGTGCCGCCATCAACTGAGTTTGGTTGTTTAATTGCAAGCACATAGCATCAAGCAATTGTACCAACTACTGCTCCAGAGTCAAAGGAGGAGATTGCTGATCTGCCATGAAGATGGACGAAGAAAGAGCAAAAGAAGAGAAACGACAAAAAGTGAGAAGGAAATGGGAAATCTAGACAATGCAGAAAGCTAGATCTAAACCAAAATCCTGAAAAGGAAGAACAAAAGAAAAGAAATGGAAAAAACTAAATTTAGACGATACAAAAGCTAGATCTAAACCAAAATCCTAAATTCAAGCACTCCTCAGAAATAATCAAAGGTGCCCCTCATGTTCACCAATGTGAGTGCTTGGAATATGAAAAAGGAATACAGAAAATGTACATATCAATTAGCTCAAAAACCTTAACTTATATACAGGAGTAAGTGGTCTGAATTGAAACCAATTTGACGGCTACCAAAATCCCACTATGCGAATATTATATACAGCATTGTAGCTGTACACTTGGCCCTCACATCATGTTTATAATTATAAACTTTTATTTGATCAATTAAATTAATAAATAAAAATATTAAGCAAACCAATCTTACATGTAGCAAATTATTTCCGTCTTCCTTTTCTGTTTTTTGCTTTGTTCATTGATTTCTTCCTGTCCTGCTCAATAATTTTCTAACGGGAGCATCTTCTATATGCCTCGACGTTTTGGAAGTGTCCGAGGATGACTACGACCGATGCTCCAGCGCCTCGCCGATCCAGTCTTTCAACAACGGTGACACTTTGATCGCAATGACCAGGCCCGGATCATGGTACTTCTTCTGCGGCTTTCCAAATCACTGCCCCAAAATGGCAGTGGCACCACTCCGCCATCGTCAAGCTCCAGCTCCAGCAGTGCCGCCGGCAGTAGCATCTCGAGAAAAGATTTGGAAACTCTCACGGCAGCAGCAGCAATAGCAGGAATTTCGATCTTGCTCTTCATCGTTTCAATGATCTAAGCTTCTAAAGATTTTACTAATTCTAATCTTCAATCAATCTTGACGATTAAGTTGGGAGCAAGAACCACTGAAGATGTTCCTCATTTAAGGAGCGAGACATTTTCTTCACAAGGTTGCTCCAACTCTTCCTATACTATCTCCTTGATCGTCGACTGTAGCTGATACAGATCAAACTCTTCCTGCACCAGCTCCTTGATCGTCGACTGGAGCTGATACAGATCAAACGTGAGTACAGTCTGGAACATCGCTGGAAAGCATGCTGAACAGGAACCGCACCAAGAAATCCTCCTGCAAATGCTAGGACTAAAATCTATAATCTGTGTACCTTTGCCAGCTTCCTCCTGCACCCACAACAGTTGCAGAGGGTGGCATACGAGATTTGTATCCCGATTGCGAGCTGACAGCCCGAGCGAACCCAGTGTTTAAGTTCCCTGACGAATACCTCAAAAGGCTCGTTCTTGTAGGCCACTTCAAACTACTCAACTTGAGTTACTCAAGGGAATGGATGCTTCTGCGAGGTCGTGGAGAAAGAGGCGTCTGGCTCTTTTCTCCCGTTAACAAGCGCAAACCTAGATGATCTCAGGACCCGGACGAAGGAGCGGATGTCCAGCTCGGGGCTCGTGAGCATCAAGTACCTCTCCACTTGCTGTCCATAACTTGTGAAAGAACCACTGCTTCGTCTCGTCGTGGACGTTACTGGGATCGCCAAATATGTAGACACTGCCAACGCCGGAGCCCGCTTCTCCCTCGAGGAAGGCCAGCCTCCAGCAGTCTTCAAAGTTGGAACTCCATTTCTCAAAGCTAAAGTAGAATACATCGTCTGTCACTAGAAAAGCGCCCTTCCCTGTGCCTGAGCACTCTTTATACGAACTCGCCGCCTTCTCCAGGCCACGATCAATTCAGAGTCAACATTCAGCCCTTTGAACTTCATCCAGTTTCGAAAGTGGTAGGGGGTTTGAGGTCATCAGGGTCCGCGCAGGACATCGGACCTGACACTTCAAAAAACTTGGAGTAATAATTCTAACATGCTCAAGAGTTAATTGTAAAGTCAAGTTGCTTGTCATAAAATGTAGCCTGAAAAGTAAGCATAGCCTTAAGTTCCCTAGCATCATGTTTCCTGTCAGCTCCCAACTTCAATTTGAACTCAATGTTGTCCAAGATTCTTGGATGCTTCTTCCCCATTGGGTGGTACACTCAAATTTTAACAAGTGACTCAGGGCTGATATTCCACAAATAGTACTGGAATTTTGGTTCATGTTATTCACCTTGCAGCCACCACTCAAAATCTCTATTACATAGAACCATAAGCACGTGTTAATTCTTTGTTTGCTGTATCTGTCAGGTTGATGATCACAATTTTGGTTTGATTCTTTTTTGTTGTGGTGAAGTCTTGCAAGATTTTGGAGATTCGTTTTGAACAGAAAGTATCTCCTCACATTGTCAATTATGTGCTATCGAAAAATGATGCATTGGAATTTACTTCTCATGGCAACTGCAAGTAAGAATTCTCAAAAACATTTCTCATTAATGGGTGAAATTCTTTCGAGTAATTTGTTTTTTTTCTCGACTATCAAAATTTTTAGTATCCCATGCATGTTTTTAAAACACAAGATGTGTCACCTCAATTATATGGTGGCAACTGATTTTCTTACTTTCTTTGACTTGCTTCTTTAGTTTCAAAAATCTATATGTTCAGTTCAAAGGTTAAAAATCTCTTTACAGTTTTTGAAAAAAAAGAAGCTACAATATATTTTTTATGTTTCAATATTTTTATTTATTAAAATATCTATAATGCTTAAATGTAATTTGTTGGGTGTAGACAGCTATAAGAACTTGAAGGTCCTATAAAACCATTGATATAATAGTTGACAACTATAATAAAAACCTAAACCTATAAATCAAGAAAATATGGAACTAAAGCTAAGGACAGACAATATTGGCCATTGTACTCCATGAAACACTGTATAGCAAATGATAAACTTATTTCTAAGTCTTCCCTCTGTTTAACTTCCAAGATCAATATTAACTCAGACTTATAACTATTAATCAAATATAAAAAGTTTGGTTTTTGACTTCGTTTAGGCACATTAGAGGTCAGATTCATCATATCCTCTCCACAAAGGAAAAAAAAACTTTGAGAATAAGAAAACACTTTAACAATAACAATGAAATAAAAAATTTCAATAGCACTCACAAACAAAAGAATCATTGAAAATTGATTCAATTCAAAATATTAGAAAAATTTTCTATGTGTTGCATGTAGTAATGTTTGGTTTGTTTAATAGTAGTTTATTTTTACTTATGAATCTCATTGATCAAATAAAAGTTTATAATATAGAAAAACAAGATAAATCTTATTTCATATCAACCATTAGATGGTAGAATAAAAAAGAATATACTAGAAAGTGTTTAAGAAAGTTTATAAATTATAAACATGTTTATAAATAATAAAAATATTTATAAATTATAAATACAAGATAAATATAAATGAATAGCAACCATTAAAGGAAACATAAGAATACTTAAAACTAAAAATCAATAATTCTGCATAAGATATAATGCAAAATTCTCAGTGAGACATACACTTTTAAAATTCAAATCAATTTGAAGAGTATAATAAACACTGAACTGATTTAAGAATAAAACTTATAAGATTCAGAAGTAATTAACATGTCAAAAGAAGAAAATACTATAGATGAGAGGGGAAATAAAGAAAAAATGTTATGATGTAAAAAAGGGTAAGAAAAAGGGCAGTATTTCAAATTTTAAAGATTACCTATCTTATGAAATATCCAACTCATTTTCATGTTATCTGTAAAGTTATTCTTGAAATAATGAAATTCCTCATCATTAGAAATCCCCTTAAGCTTATAAACATCATCCTGACTCGATACTTAATCATCCTCCAAGAACCAAATTATATAATCCATAACTCTTTAATTGAAATTATGCTCTATAACAATAAAGATAGCAACACACCAAGAATATTAAAAATTTATAATTTAAATGCCATAAAAAATCAATAACAACACATCAAAGGGTGTAACACCACCAAAATCAAGCCCAATACCAGTAAAGCTTAAACTGGAGAAAAAAAAGTAGG
>NW_003314277.1:1919541-1986147 GCF_000143415.4 Selaginella moellendorffii
TCTATTTTTGAGTTGTGAATTATTAGATTTTTGATTAAATTATTTATTTTTATATTAATAAAATATTGTTTTTGATCCAAATCAAAACAAAAGCTTTATTTTTCTTTCCAAATTGTTTTATCAGAGAAAAGACACTAAAATGTTTAAGATTTTAGCTAGAACTTCAAAATCTGATGTAAATGCAGCAAACTATATCTTTCTTTAAAAACTTTCCTCTACATGGTGAGTTGCAAGTTTTCCTGTTTTCTGGGGCCAGCTGAATCATGAATTCGCGTCAGAACTTTGGAACTTCCCGGTGTGTGAGGCCGAAGATGATCATCAACTATGAAGAAGCAGCAGCCACACTTGACAGTAACCGCCACTGTGACGAACGAGAATCCCACCATCAATTCACCACTGTGGTGAATTGATGGTGGTGGGATTATCGTTCGTCGCACTTTGGGAGCTGTTCAAGCAACTGAGTTTGTACTCAGGGTTTAGTCCAAGTTTGGACTTCCATGACCTTCCTTCTAGAGAAAGAGATTTCTCTCTTTTCCTTGTCTCGTTTCCATTGTCTAGTTTCCAGGTTGATACAAAGCCGATTGCTTTTGACTGTTTTCACGCAGCTTTTCCATCCCTTCAAATCTTTTCCTTTGTTGGTTTCTTTTCTTCTGTCCCTCTGCGAGTCTTCTCTACTTTTTCTCCTTTTCTGGTTGGTCCAAGGTCGAGATTTTTCTAGCGAGAGCATCTTCTATCCATGCAGAGTTTTAAGTACAACAGCCAACAGCACGTCGTTTTGGAAGTTTCCGAGGAGGAATTACGAACGGATGCCCGATCTAGTCTCTCACTAAACTTTGATCGCAATGACCAGGCCCGGATCATTCCTCTGCGGCTTTCCAAATCACAATCTCTCCATCAATGTAACCTGTAACATAACAATGCCCAAAATGCATCGGTCACGGGCAGTGCCACCATTGAGCCACCATCGTCAGGCTCTAGCTCCAGCATCTCGAGAAGAAATCTGGAATTCTCTTCCTTTCCACAGGAATTTTGATCTTACTCTTTGTCTTTTCGATGCGAGCGAGCTTTTTCTCCGGTCAAAAAAGTTCTTCCAGTTGAATTCAATGCCCGCTAGTGGCCAAATTCAATACGAGCCGTCGATTCCAAATCCCAGGCAGCGGTATTAATCCGCGTCCGTCCATCTTTTCTTTTTTTCCTTTTACACCACTGTCACAGACTCGCATGGCCACCCATTTTAAATGCACTTCAAGTCTACTCCAGGGTAATTTCATTCACACACAACTTACCTCCACCAGTAGTATCACCTTTACTTTACCCCTCGCATGTCAGAAACTGACGTGTCTCTGCGCAGCCCCAGGGAGAATAATCTAAACTTCTGGAGAATATGCCATGATCTTGGCTGGATGGCCCCACTGACAACAAACAAACGCGACGCGAGATATTCGCTCTAACTGATCGATTTTTGACTGGAGCTGTGAATCCAAATCCAATCGACGATCGATTTCGTTTCGTCCAATTCAATGCTCCAGGTAACAAGTAGCAAGGACGAATGCATGCACTTTGACGGTCAAGTCAATCCCTTCAACGTTGGGTTTGACCGGGCTGGAACCCTAGCATTTTTCCTGGGGTGTCTTTTGTTTGCTTGTGCGCAGTGATTTCCAGCGAGCAGGGAGAGACAGTGGGGAGCGATCAGAGAGATGGCGATTGGGATTGATTTGTGCGGAGATTTAAGTAGCAACGCAACAACGTTTGGGTCTTTTTGTTTGAATTTGAGAGGGTGGTCGTTGTCCCAGAATCAACCAGTAGGCTTTGCAGCGTTCTGATATTTAAGAAAAACAAAATAGGGTTCCAGAGGGTGGCAGGCAATGCGCTGCACGTAATCTAGGCCACAACGCCCATGCAGGAGGAGGTAAGATATAGGGTTCCATTCGTTCGTCGTCTACATAGACTAGAACTCTCTTTTGATTTGTTTGTTCTTGTTTTTTAAGCATTAATTCCCTCTCTTTTTTCGAGCTCCAAGGTTTTTATTTGGCGCACTCTCTCAGGAGCAAAGAGTACCTCCACATGATATGTCTCATCATCGATATCTACTTCCCAATTGGACGGACTTTTATCTAGGGTTTTATGATATTAGGATAAAGCGATGGTTAAAGGGGATTAGGTGTGACCACCTGATTAGCGCGATAATCGGCCAACTGCGCATTGCATTTAATGTCCTTGGTTGGCGAATTTTTATTTAATTTTTTACCGCACCAGGTCACCATTCTATCTGTTGACACCGCCATGGTCAGCCGAGCACGTAAAAACAGAGCGGGGTAAGAGAAAACAAGCGTATTTACTCGGCCCAGGTCCAATAAAACAGAGCAAGTCAATCCTTGAACGCCCCACAACAATCTTCTTTTTACCTCTCGCAACGCTGATAGTATAGTAAAAACTGGAAAGGTAGTTTTCGATCCCACTCCGTGAATCGTGGGATTGCTTGGAAGCGTTCGATTGATATTCCAAGCATTTTTTTTTTAACCTTGAGTTGAATTCTTTCCTTCTCTCTTGCGCTACGCTGCTGGTATTTCTAGACATGGGACGAATCATTTGGTCTTCCATTCCACTTTGACAAAGAAATTCTCATTCTCTTGCTTGATCTTCTCTCTTCTTCGCGATTTTGACTATCTTCGTCTTCTTCGATTCTTCTTATCGCCTTCTCTCGCCCACGCTTGTTCTTCCTCATTGTCGTTTTGGTCTTGGATCCCTTGAAAGCGCCAAAGCCCCATTTCTAGCTTCCGACACAAATTGCTCACGAACCGCTCGCCAATTGCGAGATCGCACGCGCGTTCCGGGCACCCTCTTCGCCGCTCTCTCGCCGCGCGCTCCTCTCGCCATCGCCCAGATTCGAGAGAATTGACCCACCATTCCAATCCAGACTCACGGCTTCGTCCCACCTCGATCCTCGAGTGTTTCCGCGTCTAATCCTTGGCCATGGGCTGCTCGCTACCTGCGATTCTCGCCATTCTCCTCCTCCACTGCTGCATTGCCGCGGCTGCCCCGCTCAGCGATCTCGTCACGAATCTCCCCGGCCAGCCGCGCGTCCGATTCCGGCAGTACGCGGGCTACGTGACGGTGGATCCATCCGCGGGGCGAGCATTGTTCTACTATTTCGTGGAGGTGGAAGGCGGTGCTCCACAGTCCAAGCCTCTCACGCTTTGGCTCAATGGAGGTACTGTGATCTCCTAGTGCGTGCTTCTTTTTTCCAGTAGTGTCACTCACACAGAGTTCTTGTCTGGCACCAAAAAAAAAAAAGGTCCCGGATGCTCGTCGATTGGATGCGGTGCGTTTACGGAGCTGGGACCATTCTATCCAAATGCTTCCGGCACTGGACTGCTGAGAAATCCACAGTCCTGGAACAAAGGTCCGATTAAATTCTTCCATGATCTCGCTTTTGCTTTCTCCCCGATCGAGAAGATCTCTAAAACGTGGGTTTCTTCCTTTTCTAGTTTCCAATCTCTTGTTCTTGGATTCGCCCGCTGGAGTTGGATGGTCGTATTCCAACACCAGCTCCGACTATGACAACGTTACCGATGAGAAAACTGGTATGATTCAATGATCTTTTCCTTCCTCTCTTCTCCGGACAAATGCTTTTCGTCTCTGGCCTCCTTCTCCATCTTTGTTTTCTTCCTCTTTATCTCCTGTTCTTGGTCTCTTTTCTTTTTCCTTGGCTTGTTTTGGTCGGAACGACGAGAGCGTGCAGTGGTTTTTCATCGTTTCCAGTGTCACTGAGCTTTGCTTTCTGGGAATGCGTGGCTTTACAGCTCAAGATACGCTCCTGTTCTTGCTGGGATGGTTCAGAAAGTTTCCAGAGTTTAGAAGTTCCGACCTCTACATCACTGGCGAGAGCTACGCAGGTCTGATCATACTTTTTTCGTATTTGGCTCCAAATTCCGTATTAACCATCTCCTTCCTTTTTTTTTTGGTTTTTCTCCTCGTCCAGGACACTATGTCCCACAATTGGCTTCCGTCATTCTTGGACACAATGAGCGCAATCGCCAGGAAGAACTCCGGTTGAAAGGCATTGCAGTAAGTGGTGTTCTTCGTTTCCACTTTTCTTGATGGATCTTCTTTGCAAACTTTGTGGTGGTGGTGTAGATCGGGAATCCTTTGCTCAATCTCGGGATAGACACCGCTGCCATGTACGAGTACTTTTGGTCACACGGGTTGATCTCCGATGATACTTTCGCCGCCGTCAAGGGAGCTTGCAACTTCGAGGATTACGAGCTCGGGGCCGAGAAGCAGCACAACGTTTCCAACCAGTGCGACGTGATCATGGGCAAGTCCGACGACGAGGTGGGCGATTTCATCAATAACTACGACGTGATCCTCGACGTGTGCCTTCCGTCGCTGTTCCTCCAGGAGCTCAGGCTGAAGCAACACGTGAGTAGTAAGCTAGAGAATTCCTGGAGCTTGATGCTGTTCTTTTTCGTTCTTTTTTTTTCTTCTTTGCGCGTTTGATTCATTGCTCGCTTGCCGTGATCTCCAGGTGATCCGCATCTGGCATCTGTGATCTTACTCATTTAATTGCTCGCCGTGTTTTTTGTTGTTTTTTTTTTGGTTCTGCCAAGCAGATCACTCAGAAGAGCTATGGAGTTGATGTTTGCATTGATGACGAAAGAGACCTCTATCTCAATGACTACAGAGTACAGCAAGCTCTTCATGCCAACGTTACAGGACTCAACTACAAATGGACAATGTGTGACGGGTAACTACGCTGTTTCTTAAGTTCTCTCGAGTTTTCTCTCGAAAGTTCTCTTGCTCGATCACTAACTTATCAAAAATTTTCTCGAAACCTTTCAGGCCCGTCCAATACTATCTCCAGGATGGTAGCATCGACATTGTTCCCTTGCTCCAAAACATCGTCAAAACCGGCCTTCGTGTCTGGGTTTTCAGGTAAGAAAGCTTTCTTTCCATTTTTCTTGAACTTCTTTCTTCGTTCGCGTGTGTTCTCGTTTCATCTCGTGAAAGTCCACCATGTTTTCTACTTTTTTTTAATTTCCTTTCTCAGCTGCTCAGTCACTCGCTTGCGATTCTTGCAGTGGTGATCAGGACTCTGTCGTGCCATTGACTGGAACCCGGACAATAATCAATGGGCTTGGCAAAAGTCTCAATCTTCCAGCTACAGTCCCATACACTGCCTGGTACTTGGGAGGCCAGGTACTTTGTTTCTCTTTTTTATCTTAGCTCTAGGCTTAGTACGAGCTCAAGATGTGAAAAGTTCACTGGCTATGTAGATAGTTTAGACAAAATCATTTGAGCTCTGGCTAAAACCTCTCCAAATCCAGGTTGCCGGATGGACGCAAGTTTATGGAAATCTGACGTACGCGACGATACGAGGAGCAGCGCATATGGTTCCTTACGCTCAACCCGCGCGAGCGTTGCTACTCTTCCAAACTTTTCTCTCCGGCCAGACGCTTCCCAAGAACAGCTAACACTTTCCAAGATGGGATACCGATGGACACCAAAACCGAGCACACCATTTTTCCCAGCAACATCTCGATGCAAACGAAAGCGCGAAAGCAGGGTCTCTACTCAAAGGAGTGGAAACCCTCCTCTCTTTTCTTTCACTTTCGAAGAATCGAAGCAAACAAAAAGAGGGAAAAAAACCACACACACACACAATACAAGGAAGAAGAAGAAGAAGAGAAAGATACGAGGCAAAAAGAGCCGAGTTTGATGCTGTTGTAAGCTATATAGCAAAGCAAACACAAAGCATGTACTATATAGTTCTTTCAAATCATAGCCAGCGAGTGATCAAACCAAGGAAAAAAAAAGAGAGTCCGCGACTTTGCTCTCCGGATCGAAGAGAAGCATCAAAGTACTCTCTAAAAGTTTCTTCGTGATGATTAGAGACCAAGTGAGAGATCACGCATGAGTAGAGAGAGCTTGGATTGTTTGTCTAGTGTTTTAAGTCTTCTACTTCTAGCTAGCCTACAAAGAGTGGGAGTTCCGTGCTGTGTGTTTGGGGGACAGGGTCTACGTTAGCCCTGTGGAAGCTTGACGATAGAATCGTGATTGTTGGAACTTTGCTGGAGCTTGCTGTTGGCCACTCTTGGAATTTTCTACGCGCGGAGAGGATCGATCGATCCACGGGAAGAAGAAGAAAGTGATGGACGAAGAAGAGAAAATAATCTCGCGAAATGGATGAGCGGGATCCCCAAGAACACGGAAGTGGGAGCCAACTTGCTCACTGTTAATCTCGTACTGTGTGATAGAAAAAACTGGAACTTTGGTGGGCTTCCACGTGAATGATTTAAAGGATTTTCTTTGTTATCAAAAGAACAAAACTATGGTAAGAATCTCGAGACAACGCTCTTCATGGGAGGAACTTTACAGCAGCCGTCCACGCGGTAAAGGCTTGTTTTTTACTTTTCTTTCCAATTATCCTCCAATCATGGTGTCACGTCGCTTTGTGCTCGTTCACAGCGAATTTTAGCTGGCCAATGCGGCGGTTCGAATCCCTTTAGCGGCGGGAGGCAAGAACCCTAAATCTCTCCTGTTAGCAGGCGAATAAGCCAGCGGCTTGGCGCTAGTCAGGTGATTCTAGGGGGCTCTGGCAGCAATCTATGGAAATCTCGTGTCGGGAGCTTAGACTCTTGCAGCGGGAGCTGGATTTGCATTCTAAGTAGTAGATCTGAGCTGTCACAAAACCCTAGGGGGAATGGAGACGGCTGTGAGCACCTCGGCGCTTCCTAGATCATCGTCCAAGGCGCGAGAATCGGCATGGAAGACAGAGCGAGGATCTTGGAGAGCCGACCGAGCGCTATCGAGCCTAGTGCATATAGGTAATCATTTGGTTCATCCCTTGCTGTGGATCTCACGGGTAAATGCGGTTGATTGCTAGACTGCCTCTCGTCCAACGCGGCGAATCAAGACGATTTTGAGAAGGACTCGGAGGAAGATCGAAAGGGGAAGAACAAGATCGCGTCTTTCAAGGCTATCATTGCGTCCAAGAAGCTGAGGTCATCGTTCCGGAGGAAGAGACGGAGAAAGAGATCGCTGATCGAGGACGTGTGGGACGCCGAGGAGCAAAAGGCCGTGGATGCTTTTAGACAGGTTTTGCTAGCTGAGAATCTCCTTCCAGACAGGCATGACGATTACCATACGCTGCTGAGGTATGTGCTATACTCTTTTCTTTTTTTCTCTCTCCCTGTTATCCATACAGTTGCTTTTGCTGGCTCTAGATTTTTGAAGGCTCGGAAGTTTGATCATGACAAGGCCAAGAACATGTGGATCGAGATGCTGCAATGGAGGAAAGACAACGACGTAGACACTATTGAAGAGGTATGCTGAAGTTTTGTCCCTCGTTTCGTAAAATGTAGGTCCTTTTTTGCAGTCTTTTGCATTCGAGGAACTAGAAGAGGTGAAGAAGTATTACCCCCATGGTAATCACGGCGTGGACAAAGAAGGAAGGCCTGTTTACATCGAGCGTCTTGGCAAGGTGGAACCGAATAAGCTCATGAACGTCACAACCATCGATAGATATTTGAAGTACCATATATGTGAGTTCGAGAGAACCATCAACAAGAAGTTCCCTGCTTGTTCGATTGCGGCAAAACGGCACATAGATTCTACCACTACGATTCTGGATGTGGCTGGTGTGGTAAGAGATTACATCACTTATAATTACGACATAATGCTAATGTTCTTTTGCAGGGTCTCAAAAACTTCAATAAGACTGCACGAGAGCTGATAATCAGGATGCAAAAAATTGACGGCGACAATTATCCTGAGGTAAATCTTAAAACGATTTCTGATTTTTTCTCAATCTTGTACAATTTCTGCACACAGACTCTACACAGAATGTATATCGTGAACGCCGGATCTGGGTTTAGATTGCTGTGGAATACTGTCCGAAGCTTTCTGGATCCTAAAACTACCTCAAAGATCACAGTAAGTAATTCTTTCGTTACGCATACGTTTCTTAATTTCTTATACTTTCTTTGCAGGTCTTAGGAAACAAGTTTCAAAGCAGACTCCTCGAGGTTATTGATGCAAAGTATGTATATGTTGCATGTCATGCTAGAGGGTTTTTGACTGATTTGGTTTCAACAGCGAGCTGCCAGAATTTCTTGGCGGGACCTGCAATTGTCTCGTGGAAGGTGGCTGCATGTGCTCTGATAGAGGACCGTGGAAAGACCCATCCATTTTGAAGGTATCGTCATTGTTAGTTGTTGTCTTTTGAACTAGGCTGATCCTAGTCTGCTCTTCAGGCTGTTATGGATGGAAAAGCGAAGTTTGCAAGACAAATTGTGACTATAGATTCCGGTGGAACAGAAATTAAGGTATAACTATATCTTTCTCCGTTTTGGAGGCCGATTTTGATTGATTATGATCCAGGTCCGAGAGCTGGATGTTTCAACTGCAGAATCTGGCTCGGACGTGGATGACTTCTCTGTCAGAACGAGACCAGGTTTCGTGAGGCTGAACTCCGTGTCTGAAGAGGTGAGGTAGCTAATGTTCTTCACGCGACACTGACGTGCTCTTACAGGTCTATGGCGGTGCTAGACTTTTGGACAACCCGGACTTGGTCCTTGGTAATGAGATGGTACCAATGGTCGATAAGGCTGTTGACAACATTGCTAGCGTCTACGTGAAGAAAACGGACTCGAACGGCTACAGCGCCAGCATTCATGCAAGAGGTTTAAGTTTGAAGTTTGCAACTTTTTGGCAATACTGATACTGGCTTCAGGCAATGCAGATATTTCCAAGCTCCACCCGGGTGCTTTTGCGAATTACCTTGCAGCAATTTTGGCATTTTTCATGAGTGTTGTGATCATTGCTCGAGAAATTTGCAAAAGAAAACAGGAGATGCTTACTGGCGGCGTTGGTTCAAGCTCGCGTGTCGTCCATAATTTGCAACCACCTGCTGTAGTGGAGCAAATGGTCTCTAGTGGGATCAAGGACCGTGTAGAGAAGCTTGAAGGGCTTGTGAGGGAGCTACTTGAGCAAAACGAGAAGCTGAAGAGAATCATCTCTGTTGAAGCGGCTGAACGGATCAAGGCGCTCGAGGATGAACTGGCTGAGACAAAGGAGGTACTGATTTTTTAAAAATGATGATTAGCTTATGATTGTATGTATTTCCAGAGCCTTCGCAGCATGCAAATCAAGCAAGAGGAGCTGCATACTAGTTTTGAACAATTAAAGGAACGAAGTTTGCAGGTATTGCATATTACTTTTTTTGTTTCGTACTGACGTTTTCTCTTGTTTAGCGGACGGGGTGGTGTTGGTAAAACCTAAGCTGACTTGTATAGCGTGGAATAAGACTGCACGATATGTAGAGGAGTGATGTTTGATGCAATAAAACATCTGTTTGGGTGATCGGGACCGTTCTTCAGGTAGTTTTCTTGTTAGGTATTGGATTTTTCCGGTATGACAGAAAGTTTGTGGGATGATGTTAAGAGCTTGAAGCACAGCAAGACGTTGAGTACCTCTATTGAAGATGACAAATACCGGCGTCAGGTGGATGCTGCTAAGAAACGTGCTGCAGCTCAAAATGTCGATTATCCTACGTTCGCAGCCATGGTAAGAAAACGCATTAAATTTTTCTATACTTACTCATTCTTTATGCAGGTCTCTGCTGCTCACTTACAACCAGTTGATCGAAAGAGGCTGGCGGAACCCAGAGCGGATACTAAAAGAACTGCTCCAGCTTGGTCGTTCAGTTCTTCTGGAAGTTTGCTGAAGGCCGACGACGTTAGATCTCAAGCAGGCACGGAAGCTCCCATCTTGTCGAAGCGCGATGTCCTTGAGTCTCTGGAAAAGCTGAAAAGTTTTGTGCGAGGCACGGGTAATGCAGATGTACCACCCACTGCCGCCAGAACCGTGGGGCCTATGACGCAAGATGCCTTTCGAAAAGGCTGGAGAAGTCTATCCACGGAACCTCCAGACAAGAGGCTAGAGTTCCTGGCAAACGTTGGACCCTTTCCAAGGATTTTCAGAGTGGAGATTCCTCCAGATATCCTTACCGGGGTTTTGGGAACTTTGCTAGATGCATTGGGTGAGACACAGGGGCCGGGTGGTGTGTCGGCTGTGGTTAAGATTCTAGAGTCGATTTCCAAGTGCTCGAGGTTCGCCATCACAATGAAGCTGATGGGACAGAGGAACAGGGCAGTAGTTGATCGGCTCTTCGACATTCTATCAGACGACAGTGAACTCGACGAGCTCCGATCAAAGTTTACAGTGTGGGAATCTTTCTCTCGTCGGGGAACGTCAGGGAACCGAACGGAACAGGACGCGTTCACGTCGTTATGAAGGAAAGCTCCACGTATGTAATCATCGATGGCGTCACTGTGGTGGTGAGGTTCTTCTGCAGCACGGGCCCGTGGTCGTGCAAGTGGCGCAGGTTTGAGATGTCTTTTCCTTTATTACTTCATGCAATTTGGACAATGATTTTGTAATAGGTACTGGCTACGCATACAACGTGGAAAAGTTCTCGAGCTCTTCAACAAGCATAGGTCCTTTCTGCTACTACAACCAAGGGACTCTGGACTTTGACCGGGGCAGGATACTTGGACTACCAGAGACCACCAACTTGGCTTGGCAACGAAGGAACAGACAAAGGGAGGATTTTGCTCTTTGGATTTCGTGGGAGGAGGACGCACAAGTTCTAAGGCTGTTTACTACTACGCGACAAGGACTATGGGAAGAACGTAGACAAGAGCAGGGAATACTGGAGTCGCGAAGCCAGCCGATGAGGATGGCAATGCAGAGACTGGAATCGCGACAGGGTTCTCTCTTCGGGAGCCGCCGGAGAATCCTTGGGCAGTGGCAGTGGAAGGCTCGGCAGCCGATGGAGCACGGTCTTGATAAGAACCGTGGCTCAAAGGCTGGACGCGGATGGAGAACTTTTGTCCCAAGTTGCAGTGGCTGGGAACTCCAGAGATGAACCAGTACCAGCCGTCTCTCAGCAGGTAGACCACCGTATCTCCGTCGTCATACGTTGCCAGGGGTTTGGAATTGGAGCAGGAGACGTAGTCTGCGAGGCTCACTTGCAACACGCTCTCGGTGCCTTGATCATAGCGGAAGTCTGCCAGCAGCCAGCCATCCATGAGAGAAGAGAAAGAGGAGCTATTGGGAAAAGCAGCAGTCGCAAACAGGATTGAGTGCTTCGATAACGAAGAGGAACTTAAGCCAGTGGATTCTAGCAGGAATCTTTGCGAGCATTTCCGCGAGAAAGAGAAGAAGATATAGGCAGCGTGCCTTCGACTTGGTGGGATTGACTTCGAGGAGAACTACGGATAGAGGGCAGGGGATTCTAGCAGCAAACTTGACGAGCATTTCTCCGAGAAGCACTGGATAGAGGACTTACGCAGCGTGTCTTCGACTTGGAAGCTGTATTGCGAGGCCCAGTCCGTGTAGTTGATCTTGGCGAGAGAGGGCAGCTTCCATCCGGCCTTGTCGCCCACATTGTGCTGGATACCCGCCGAGACGATCGCCGCGAACACCGCAAGAACAGTGATCGCGAGAGAGACGGTGGAAGCGAGCAAACTTCCGGTTGAAGCCACGAAGAACATTTGCTTTGCTATGCTTTGCTATGCTTTGCTTTGCGCTGCTACTAAAAACAAAAGAGGCGAATCTTTTAAATACCAGCAAAAATTCCCTAGAATATCCTCTCGTCACGTGTCAGCTTCTCACTGGATGTCCACGCTGTGCTTGATCTTGGCGAGCTCCATCTGCGCTTGCATGAGCAGCTGCATTCGATGGAGCTCCAGATCTTTGGTGAATTGCATCCGGATCTTCTCCAGATCCACCAGCTGCTGCCGCTTGCACTCCTCCATGCGCTCGAAGATCTCGCCCAGCTTGGCGATGGCACCGGCGAGCGGCGACGAGGAAGACGAGGACGAAGATGGCGATCCCATCTTCCTCTTCTTCTTCTTCTTCGCGGCATTGCCACCTCCGCGCTTCTTCGTCTTGAAGTTTAAGACCCACAATAGATCTTCCTGTTCTTCGTGATCTTGGAGGTCTTCGTCAAGATCATCGTCATTTCCTTCTTCTTCCTCCTCTTCTTCGCTGCTGCTGGGATGATAGTGCTGCCGCTTGGACGGCCTGGGCTTGGATTCCTTGCCGGAGTTCTTGACGATGTTCCCAGCATCGGCCCCGATCGGGAGGGACGAGCGAGGAGTGGTGGTGGTGGTGGCGGTGGAGTTCTTGGCGTTGCTGGCCATCCCGAGAAGCCTGTCAAGGATTCGATAGAACGGCCACTTGCTGGGCGATCCCAACGAGCTCTGCTTCTGCCGCTCCTGCTTGAATTTCTTCTTGAGCGTGTCCACGCGATTCTTGCACTGGACGTCCGTCTTGGGGCTGTGGCTCCGGATCGTCACCGCCGCCGCCAGCTCCGCCCAGTGATCCAGCCGCAAATGCCACTTGTTGAGCGCCACGCACTTGTCCCCCCACGCCTGGAGCAGCGCCAGCGTCGCGCCATCGCCCCAATCGTCCCGCCCCAAACCCTGGCTGCTGCCCCTCACCTGGATCGGCGACTGCTGGAGGAGCTCCGGGTTCGCGCAAGCGATCTGGCCAAACAAATCCTCCTCCTCTTCCTCCTCCTCCTCTCCTCCTCCTCCTCCCGCGGCTACATTTGGGGCTGGAGTGGAAATCTGCGCTGCTGCTTCTTCCTCTTCCTCTAGATTCTCCTCTTCCGGATTCTCCTCCTCTTCCTCCTCCTCCTCCTCTTGATCGACAGTGTGAATGCCCTGCTGGAGCTGCCGTAGGAGCACCTGATGCGATCCACTCCTGCTGTTGATCACCATCGCATCAAGAAGCCATAGCCATCCGGAAGAACCCTAGATCCACCCGTATATTCTGGCAGTGCAAACCCAAAATATTCCGCCTAACAGAATATTCCTCCGGTGGGGCATATACCGACAGCGATAGCCGGGGGTGGCATATTCCGCCCGTGCGCGAGCATATGCTCAGACGGATTCCAGTAGACGGCGGATATGGTGAGCAGCAGCAAAGCTCTCCAGCGGAGGAGTGCTCGAGAATGGCGCCACCGACCTCGTCTTCGCCGCGCAAGCTCGAGATCGTTAATCCGGTGCCGGCGGACATCGACATTGCGCAGTCGGTCGATCCGCTGCCCATTGCCTCCATCGCGCAGGACTTAGGTTTGTCGCCCCACGAGTTCCAGCTCTACGGCCCCTCCAAGGCCAAGGCAAGCCCCTCTCTCCCTCTCTCAATCACTCCCTCGCCACGGCTCTACATTCGATCGATCGATCGATCCAGCGCGCGGTTTTGGTGATTTCTTTTGCTTTCTTTGTGCTCTCGCCAGGTGCTCTTGCCCGTCCGGGATCGCCTCAAGAACCATCCCGATGGATTCTACGTCGTGGTGGCCGGGATTACGCCGACGCCGCTGGGAGAGGGCAAATCGACCACCACTGTTGGGCTCGGGCAAGCCATGGGGGCTCATCTCGGAAAGAAGGTGAGCTCTTTCCTCCTCTACTGTAGGATCTAGAGTGAGTGATCTAGAGTCCTCCTTTGGCTTGCTTTCTATCGCAAACACTGTTTGCGATATTTCGTCGTGAATTTCCTCTGCATTTACATGGATTCCATCGTGCTGGAATACGTTGTTTATTGTTTTTGCTATCATCCTGCTCTAAATTCTTTCTTTGTCAAAGCTCTCTGATTGTCAAAGTTCTCTGGCTAGAACTTTTTCATCTATTGTCAAAGTTCTCTGGCTAGAACTGATGTAACTTCTCGAAGTTCTCTGGCTAGAACTTGGCTCTTAAAGCTCGCAAAGCTCCAGTCAGTCGTAGTAAAGTTCACGATTGCTCGCTAAGTATACTTGGTTCTATCCAGGTTGTGGCTTGCCTACGCCAACCAAGCCAAGGCCCGACGTTTGGGATCAAAGGTGGAGCTGCCGGAGGAGGATACAGTCAAGTGATTCCGATGGAGGAGTTTAATCTCCATCTCACTGGCGACATACACGCGATCACCGCAGCCAACAATCTACTTGCGGCCGCCATCGACGCTCGGATGTTCCACGAGAACACCCAGTCGGACAAGGCTCTGTTCAACAGGCTGTGTCCCGCGGACAAGGAAGGGAAGAGAAGCTTTGCGAAGGTGATGTACACTCGCTTGAAGAAGCTCGGCATCGAGAAGACGGATCCAAACCAGCTCACGGCAGAAGAGACGAAGAAGTTCGCGAGACTGGACATTGATCCCGCCACTATCACCTGGAAGAGAGTGATGGACGTGAACGACAGGTTTCTTAGGAAGATCACGGTTGGACAGGGGCCGGAGGAGAAGGGGATGACCAGAGAGACTGGCTTCGACATCTCCGTGGCCAGTGAGATCATGGCGGTCCTCGCATTGACAACTTCGCTGGCGGACATGCGTTCCAGACTGGGAAAGATGGTGATCGGATCGAGCAAAGCCGGCGATCCCGTCACGGCTGACGATCTGGGAGTCGGAGGGGCATTGACAGTTCTCATGAAGGACGCGATCCATCCAACTCTGATGCAAACGCTGGAGGGAACTCCAGTCTTCGTTCACGCCGGACCGTTTGCCAACATTGCTCACGGGAACTCGTCCATCGTTGCCGACCAGATTGCTCTCAAGCTCGTTGGTCCGGAAGGCTTTGTGATAACTGAGGCAGGCTTTGGAGCTGATATCGGGTGTGAGAAGTTCATGGATATCAAGTGTAGATACAGCGGGCTGAGACCTCAGTGCGCGGTCATTGTGGCGACTGTCCGAGCTCTCAAGATGCATGGTGGAGGTCCAGCCGTTGTTGCTGGCAAGCCTCTTGATGCGGCCTACAAAAGTGAGAACTTGGAGCTGGTTCGAGCGGGGTGCTCCAATCTGGTGAAGCACATCGAGAACACGAGATCTTACGGTGTCAACGTGGTGGTCGGGATCAACGTGTTCGCCACTGACACCGAAGCCGAGCTTGCCGCGGTGAAGTCGATCGCTTTGGACGCGGGTGCCTTCGACGCGGTTCTGTGCACGCACTACGCGAGTGGTGGCGAGGGAGCTGTAAGTTTGGTTTCAGTTGTTTCCATGGTTTAAGCTTTGCTTGGTTGGTTTTTTCGTTTTCTACCAGGTGGAGCTCGGGTATGCTGTGCAAAGAGCCTGCGAACGACACAGCGCGCCTCTAAAGTTCCTGTACCCGCTGGAGCTGAGCATCAAGGAGAAGATCGAGGCGATTGCGAAGTTCTACGGTGCCGACAATGTGGAGTACGAGTCAGAAGTAAGCTCTCCATTTGCTTCTCGATCTTCTTCTCATTTGCTCGTCCCGATCGTTGCTCACAGGCAGAAGCAAAGATCGAGCTCTACACGAGACAAGGCTTCTCGCAACTTCCCATTTGCATGGCGAAGACGCAGTACTCGTTCTCGCACGATCCATCGCTCAAGGGAGTTCCAAAGGGATTCACGCTGCCCATCCGAGACGTGCGCGCGAGCGTGGGTGCCGGTTTTATATACCCGCTGGTTGGGGCCATGAGCACCATGCCTGGCTTGCCGACCAGGCCGTGCTTCTACGACATTGATTTGGACATTGAAAGTGGGAAGGTTTTGGGATTGTCGTGACAGGAAGACTGTGAAAAAAGAAAACCAAGCAAAAAACTAATAACATGAGAAAAAAGAACTTTGAAGAATGGCCATTTCTGTTTAAATGCCATTAACTATGTTTTAATCTCTAAATGATATAGCACCAAAGGATTAAAACATGTAGTGTATTTCACAGAGCGATCACATATTTTATCAACCAATCATATGTTCTATATAACATGAGAAAAAAGAACGTTGAAGAGCTGAGATGCAATCGCAAATCTTGTCTTGGCACAAATCTCCTTAACTACCTGTGTACACCTGCGTTATGCCACTCAACGACACCATTTAGAGCTTTCTCATACTGTCCATGAGATGGAGACTGAGATCCTTGTACGTGATCGTGTTGCTTGCGACATCAAACTCAAGAAACCCGCGATACTTTGAATCCATACAAACCAACTTGTTTTGGACAAGTCTCAGTGTGTTGGCTCGGCCCCATTTCGCCTAGGCCCCGAGCGAAGGTGTAGACGTTGCCCTCCAAGGACCACACTACCACCTTGAACTCCTACTGCTGGCAAAAGATTTGTGCCAGGTAGTTTAGCTTAAATCACCCTTAAACCTGTAATTAATACTATCTCCCTAATTAAAGTTATAGTAAATCTGTTTTTAAATTTTGGTGATACGGATCATCATTTTCTCAGGAACTTCTTTTGCTCAGCATACTTTTTCTCAGAAGGCTTTGCTTGGTTGTTTTTCAGGTGGAGCTCGGGTATGCTGTAAAACTGTTTGGCTTCTTTTTCTCAGCGTCCAAAAGACGTTGGCTCGAGCTTTGCTTTCCGGCACATTTGCGCTGCCGTGTGCTTCTGTGAAGGTGTTTAGTCGAGCCGCTTGAAAGACATGAGGCTTGGTTGGATCCTCAAGGAACACTTGATCCCTGGAATGAGCTCACGTTCCAGGCTCGAAACACAAACATCCGCTCCTGGGCGACGGCCGACAACATCCTTCACCACCCTCGCAAACTTGCCTCCAGCTGATGGCATCAGCCAAAAATCCGCGAAAAAACTCTGAGTTCCCGGTGCAGAAAACAATGAGATGCTTCGCCACCACCGTGTACTGATCGTCTTCCTCTTATCCAAGCAAACTCGCACAAAAACTCTCCAGCACGGATGGCTGGAGCAGCGCTCTAGCTGACGATTGCCAAGATCTCACATCGCCGTGGCAGCTTTCTCAAGCTCCTCCAAGCTTGGAACGCCATCGCCATCCTTGGGAGCCCAAACTTTCCATCCCAGCACCTCGTCCTGCAGTTTCCATGGGGTAGAACTGCCCAGCTCTCATGACCATCCGAGTCCAGCACGTCTGTGTTCGTGGTGCCCTTGAGCTGTCATGGGTCGTAAGGATCGATGTCTAGTGTCTGGTCCAGTTTGTAATTTCTCCTCTATGAGCATGCTGTGCACTTGCAAAGCCAATGCACTTGCACTTGTAAAAGCTGTGACAAAGACCTTTGATGTGCCTTGCTCGTCTTTCACAAGAAACTGGAGGGATTACATGACCACGTCTGGAGCAAAGCTTGTAATGGCTCAAAGCAAACAAAGCAATGCTTTCAGTTCAATCTAAATAAAGTAAGAGCATGGTAATGACTATTTAAACCAATAAATTTATCTCTATAATCTTGATTTATCCACTAGTGTATTATTGATTAGCCTATTTGCAGTAAACCTAATAAAAGTTTATTTTTACCCATGGTATATAGAATAACTCATGGTAACCAATGATATATTAATATTAATTCTACCAACTCAAAGTGTAACCTAAGTTGTTAAATTGCAAATGCAAACTCATACAAATGATACATCTCAATCCGTCTTATGAACTCAAGTATAAGCTTATATAATATGATACAAGAAGGTAATTAAAAATCCATACCCTAAAAACGAATGCGAAATTATAACGCCCAAATGTGTACCCATTCGAATCATTGTCTTCATCTCTGTGTATACAATAAAATTAATTACTCAATCTCATTAGATAATACTTGCTAAGATTTATCCTTTGATACTAAATGTAGCATATGTGGTTTTCACTATTTATCCTAAGATGATTTCACGAAACAAAACTTAAACCCTCTATATGCCACATATCACATGCTACATGCCACATGCTATGTGTTCAAGGACAATGAAATAGAATCTAAGTTTCAAGGCCTTGGGCCACTAAATGAAGGAATAAAACCAAACTCCTAAACTTACAACCAAAGAATGTAAGAACCAGAGCACGAAATAACTTATAAGCATTCAGCCCAAGAAGTGAAGAATAGGAGTATGAAGCAATTTAGAACAATTTTAGAGCTTCTAACATATTAATGCTAGGACTAACAAACAAAACGGAGCCAAATAAAGTATACCGATGGCCTAATGCGAGGATATAAATACTCCACCAACTAGCATGGAATAGAATTTGGGCTTACACCTAAGTCAAACACAAAACAAGGACAAGTATGCAAATGAAAAGTAGACTATGCCTCAAGTTGGTTAATCATGCTCAACCTACCAATTATCTCTACTATATATTTAGAACCCCCTATAATGCCCCCACCCTTGCCCCTGTCTTTCGCACAAGAAACTAGAGGGATTATATGACCATATCTGGAGCAAGGCTTGTAATGGCTCTAAGCAAAAAAAACAATGCCTTCAGTTCAGTCTAAATAAAGTGTATGAAAGAGTACAATAATGATTATTTGAACCAATAGATTAATCCTTACAATTTTGATTTATCCACTAGTGTTATGCTAAATAGCTACAGACTAGTCTATTTGCCACTCATTAGTAAACCCAAGAAAAGTTTATTTTTACCCATGATATATGAAATAACTTATGGTAACCAATGATAGGTTAATATTAATCTTGCCCCCCACAATGGGATTTTACCTTTAGTATTAGAAATCAGAAGTTAGTATTTAGGACAAGTTTGAAGTTTACTAAATATGGAATAGCATTAGATTGTGAATTTGGACATTAGAACAACACCATTGTGTTTAGGACAATCTTTACATTCTGTACATTAGGACCAAATGAAACCAACACAAAAGGCATAATAGCAAAAATGTCTAGCAAACATAATAAGTTATCATTTGACAATATTGAGGGATTAGTCTCAATATATAGGGATTCTTGTCACTAGCCAGTGCAAGATATAATGAGATAGAAACTCTTTACCAGGTTAATTATGCTTAGCTAATAGTATATAGTAATTTTGTTTTTATGTTCCTCCGGCCTAAGTATACTCAAAATGCCCAATTAACTCCACTAGCACAAAAGGGACTAATAAATATTCTAACAATACCAACATTTTGCCATCATGCAATAAAGAAGAAATATCCAAAAGGACTCACCAACATATAACTTTTGATATCTGCAATCACATTTGCGACACTTATATAAAATATCAATGACATTGTTTTAAATTTTTTTGTGCTTGAACAATAATTATTCTTTTTAAAAAGCTCTTGAATAAAGAAATAGATAGATTTTATAATAAGTATTTTGAAGGCAAAAATATGAAGACTAAGAATATATCATTTAATATATGAAATCAAACTAAATGAAAATTAATATTTCCAATTGGGAAACCTATTTTTAAATTCATTGAAAATTAAGAAGAAAGACAACTACAATACCAGAGTGGAATTTAGATTTTTCTTTATGAATATTGAATCCGCAAAGCTTGGAAGACCCTGCAAAGTTGATCGATCCTGGTAACCCGGTAACGAGACGTTCACTCCCACAAGCCCATCGTGGAGGAAGGACGACGTGCCGGGGCCGACGTAGGAAGGACTACCTGTGCGTTATGATAGAACTGCAAGTTTGGACAAGGAAAAGCAACTAAAATCACCATACATGCGGGATCAATGTGAAGCCCAGCGAGCTTGAGCCCGGGACAAGACAGCGGTGGCAACGATGTTCACTTTTATGATCAGGATCGTCCATATTTCTCCCGATTTCGTTTCAAGAGAATAGGCTATACAACGAGAAAATCAGCTAGAGGGGAAACTAGGTGGGTATCTTCCAACTAATACAAACTCCATGGTCGGTCAATGCGCCATGACTTAAGCCTATTGGACTAGAATTCTTTGCTATGACAGGGAATTTAGTCAAATCGAAACATCACGGTAGGTCGTGGATGGATCGACGGTTATTCCGGGACACAGCCACCAAACAACATCGGATGGGAATGCCATAGCTTCCAATCTCGATCTTAGCAAATTAATAATTATTCTTTTTAAAAAGCTCTTGAATAAAGAAATAGATAGATTTTATAATAAGTATTTTGAAGGCAAAAATATGAAGACTAAGAATATATCATTTAATATATGAAATCAAACTAAATGAAAATTAATATTTCCAATTGGGAAACCTATTACTTATTTGCATTCTAGCTGTGAAAACTTCAGCACAAAGTCCTATCTATAGAGGTGTTTCATCTGGTTTCTGTCCAAAACGAACTTTGCTTGCTTCGAGCTTATGTATGACTATCCTCTAATTTAGTAGTACTAGTTCTAGTATAAAGATTAAGGAATATATTAGAAAATACTTGAATATTCTACAAATTCATACAGGTTTTAAAGCATGATAAATATCACAATTTAGAATCTATACTATTTCATAGCAAGAATTATTGGAATCATTTTGATGTACACAAAATTTCGGTTGTATTTATAATGCTCTAATCTCAGGTTGCAAAAATGATCCACCAGAAGACTGCCGCAGAACAAATGCTTCCACTGGAGGCGTGGCGTTTAGATCGATTGACAAGCCACCAGCGACACCTGACACACACGATTTCGTATAATCCTCGTCTGCTTGTTGCTGGTCCTCTTCTTCTTCTTGGATTTGTTCTTGATCAACTTCTTGCTCGCCTTCATCGTCCTCGAAGTTTGCGAACTTCTCTTGTGGTTTTTGCTGGCTGCCATCACTGCTCTCGAAGTGGGTCTTCAAGCGAGCATCCGTCTCGGGCCTTCTACACACCTTCCTCAGCGTCACCACTTCCTAAACCGGCCACATAAACACGTAAGAATCTGGAAAAACGATGGAGAACACAGCATGCTTGCCTCGAATTGATCGTGGTCGTAGCGAATCCAAAATCTACAGCGGCACCCCCGGGAGTCGTGCCTCTTTCGCTGGACGTCGATCACCCTCGCGTCGTAGTAAAGAGCATGCTCGTCGCCTTCCTGGTTGATAGATCATCCAAAAGAAGAATAGAAACTTTGGAGTAAACACAAGCACACGAGAGAGAACTCCTATTGCTAAGGAGAAAAAGAAATGGAAGCTTACTTGGAAGCATAGAACATTGTCTCCGGGATAAACTGCAAGACACTCGAATCCTTCACACGGTAGTGATCTCCTCCGAATGGACTTGAGCTCCACCCATTCATCCTCGTCTCCACCCAGTCCAGCGTATCTTATAAAAATCTCCTACAAAAAAAAAGCACAAGGATTCTCGGTTTAGGAAACGAGAAAAACTCGACCAACTTATCACAAAAATCGAGATTTCTGCTTACCGGTCCCGTTTCGGTGAGCTTATATCCAAGAAAACATCTGATATCGTACCTAGAATTTGCAAGATCATTGTCAAGTTTCTTTAAGTTTTCTGGAAAACTAGAGTTTGTTTCTTACCAGGCACCATCTTTGCTGGAGATGGCCTCGAATTGAAGCCCGTTTGCTCTTTGAGCTGTGAGGAAAAAAAAAACAAAAAGAAGAAGAAGCTAAGAACAATCAGCAGACCAAAACTTTACGTACCAAGGAGCTGCTCTGCCGTGCATTTGATCATACTTCTTCCAGAGGACGATGGTCCTGCTCCTTGATCGACTTTATCCAGCTTTGACAGTTTATATCTCCGGTTTTGGAACCAGTTCCAGATCTGCAGCAAGAATTGTACTTCACTTCTAATTCTCGAGAAAGAAAAGATTGAAAAACTGACTTACGCACCTGTTTTGGCCGGACTGGAGCATGACCCGTGCGAGCAGCTCCTTTGCTGCAAGATTTGGAGGCATAAAAACGATTGAATCGAGCAAAAGGAGCCACTTTACCTGAATTTTTCCGCGAGGGCTTCCTGTACGCTGCGGCATGGAGTGAGTCCATTGTGGTGTACTAACAATTTCTCCATCTCCGCTACCTGGTAATAGCAAAGTCGTCAAGCCCATGAAAACTCTTGACAAAAGATCCAATCTAGAAACCATCCATCCACATAAAGGGTCATGCAATTCCAAAGTCAAGCCACTCCAACTTTGCCGATGCCAAGAACTTCGCTCTAGCTTCCAGGCAATCAAAGTAACCGCAAAACAAACGAAAAAAAGAAAAAAAGAAAAAGAAAAAACACCCGGCCTTTCGAGATCGAGAAGAAGGCAATCTAAGAACCGGAAAAAAAAAAAGCGAAAAAAAAACCAGGAAAAGTTCTACGATGACCGCTAAGTTACCTCTTCCGGGAGAAATCTACAGCGCGTGTTGTTGGCTGTGGAGATTGCGGGTGGCTTCCCCATCTTTCGACTAGAACGCAAAGCTCGTCTTACCGGGCTTCTCGATTCCTCCTTGTCGCCGCCAGCGCCTAATAGCACCAACACCGCTACCGCGTGTTAAGTTTGAGGAGCCCTAAAGCCACAACTACAGCACCAACATAGGACATATACACACGCATACACAACTCCCCCAAGAAAAAAAGCAAAGAGAAAAGAATCCACGAAAGAAGAAAACCAAAGCCACACAAGAAGTTCAAGCACCATTCCATCCATTTGACGAGCCATGCCATAAATTTCCTCTCTCGCTACAAGCTTTTTCCAAGCTTTTCTTTTTGTCCAAACTTTTGTTTGGATTGATTGGTTTTCTTGGAAGAGGTGACAGATTTGTGAACTTACACGACCTACCTATCAACCAATGCTTGCTTTCTGGTCTAAGTGACTCTAAAAAACATACCTTTGTGGCAGCCCATTTGGTCTCGTGACTTACGTTCTTAGGTCTTAGCAAACCTTTGGCTTAGAAGTAAAAAGTAGGTTTTTTTTAGTTTCTCTTCTTTTTTCTCTGAATTGGGTCTTCAAATTCCCATGGAGGACCTCCAGATCTCGCGATCTAAGACAAAAACATGGCCAAAAACCAACACAATGATCCGTAAAAATCCTCCCTTTAGAAGAGAGCGAGCGCGGCAATGGCGACTGAGATCCAGCAAGCTCCAGCCGCAGCGGCTACAGCCGTGACGGCCGAATTCCCTCGAGGAGATGCCGGAGGAGGCGTTTCATCCGTGGAGTCTGCTGGAGAAGTGGACGATGGCGAAGGAGACGAAGGCGTCGAAGATGGAGTGGACACGGGGTTCTCACCTTTAGGAGCTGGAGAAGAACTCTTGGGCGATTTGGCAGCGGCGGGGGCCGGAGGTTTTGCTCTTGGAGCTAGAGCTGGAGCCGGGACAGTAGCAGCAGGAGGAGAGATATCGACTTGCAACGCCATTCCACTGCCGCAGTGGCCTCCGGTTCCACAGATGAAGAACTGCTTCGACTTGGTGGAGCTGAGCGTCACACTATCGTTGCCAGACATGTAAGTGCTGATGGGAGTGATCGTGCACGTCGCAAAATCGGCCTGGCTCACTTCCACCACGCTGTGCATCTGAGTGTACGTGAAAACTGGTAGAAGAAAAACAAAGATGAGAGTTTGAGAGATCTCCAAGTCTGTGCTAGCTTGAAACGAGAAAAAGGAGGAGAGAAGCTTACTTAGAACGTCTCCAGCTTGGAATTTCTTCTTGCCAGCCCAAGCTGCGTAGTTGACATTCAAGTCCCATCCCTGGCTATCACCGACGATGTAAGTCGCGGCACAGGCGGAGTCCACCAGCAGCAGCAAAATCCCGAGAGCTACTGGCAATGCTGCACCGCTTCTTCCCTGAGCTCTTTCCATCTCTGCAAATCTAAATCTTCTCTCTCGTTCGAATTGCAATCGCTCTTTGCAAAAAGAGCGTTCCTACAAAGAGAATGAGAATGAGTGGAGTTATTTATATGGAGTCAGCTGCAAGGAGAGAGAGATGAGAAAAAAGAAAGGAACTGGTTTTCACCTGTACGCGTAGCTCCAGAGTTGTGCGAGTATGATCGTGACCCAGAGTTCACTCCTTCCTGGCACGGACTGGCAGGCACCCATCGCTCGAGAGAAGAGACCTCCTTTTCTTTTCTTTCTTCTTCCAGAGCTTCTGCCAACCAAGTTGTGTGCACGACTGGAAAAAAAAACCAAGAGCAAAGTGAGCTCACGTCTTAATCTCTAGCCAAGACTTTTCTTTCACCTCCATTCCATTTAGCTCTAATCTCTCTCTCTCTTTCTCTCTTTGGACAAATCCCTTCTTTCTAGAAGCTCTAAACCATGTTCTTCCTCTCTTCTTGCTTTAATCTTTCTAAAAACCATTCTCTCACTCTGTTCTTTCTCTCTGGCTTTAATCTTCTAACAGTGAGGCAAAAGAAAAGACCTCTCTCCAGCGAGAGCGATTGAAAGGTCTTTTATTTGTTTTTGAGAGCAAAGACTTGCTAGATCCAGCTCTAGCTAGTCTTTACTCTCAAGAAATCTCTATTGCTTGACTTACAATCTCGTCGATCGTGGTAACGACGCGGATCGGCGACGCGGATCGACGCCGCCATCACCATCGTCTCAATCATAAAGCCCTAAATTTTGACCAATGGAAATGCTTTCCACTACTGGCCATTCGAATAGTAAAGATAGGGTTCTAGCGCTTCTACGCAGGAATGCGGGCTAGGTTAGCGTGATCCAGCCACCACACTGGCAATGGCGTCCTCGATCGCGGCTTGCGGATCAGCGCCGATCGTAGTCGCGAGGATCAAGCCGGCGCCGGCGCCGCAGCACAGGATTTCCGTGAGTTTCTCGAGGCGGCTAGGTTCTCCTCTCCGGCGCGGCGCAATCGCCTCAATCGGCGGCTCACAGGGGCTGAGGAAGCAGGATTGCGGCATTTCTTGCAAGGCCAAGAATCTCACCGAGGACGAATTCGAGGCTGCGGTTTTGAAATCGGAGCTTCCAGTGCTGGTGGATTTCTGGGCCGAGTGGTGTGGACCTTGCAAGCTCGTGGCTCCCGTGGTGGATTGGGCATCCGAGGTGAGAACACTTCCTTCTCTCGATCGAATGAGCAAAGAGTGATTTTTTTTTAAAGAAAATTGCGTTTTTTCCTCTCGATTACAGTGGAAGTAACTGGAAAACTTTGTGGTTTTTCTTCTCAGGAGTATGCTGGAAAGCTCGAAGTCTACAAAGTTGACACCGACAAGAGCCCCGGCCTGGTAGAAAAATACAAGCTTTACGGCCTCCCAACTTTGGTCATGTTTAAAAACGGTGGAATAGTCTCTGAAAGTCGAAGAGAAGGAGCGATCACCAAAGCCAAGATCAAAAGTTACCTGGACGATTTTCTCCAGTCAGTGGCGGCATGAGATTCAAGGTACTCGCTTTCTCTCGCTCGTTAGCTTTGAATTCTTCTCGACATTTATTTTTCTAGAGTTCCAACTCACAGGCTAAACGCTCTATCCCGGAGGCCATTTCATCTGCCTGCCTCCCATGATGTGCAAGTGTAGATGGTACGTCGATTGGCCTGGTACGTTTCAATCCAGCAGGAGAAAACAAAGAATTGGATCAAAAGAACTCGAGCGAACTCTTTGAGAAGATCTCCACTTACATCCTTTGGGGCCATCGTTGATCACAACGCGATATCCTTCCTGGAGCTTCTCTTGCTCGCCGATCTTCTTGGCAACGTAGAGAAGGTGCCCAAGAATGTCTCGGTGCCGCTTCTCGGCCTAGAAAAAGAAGAAAAAAAATCCAATTCTTTTTTCCTAAGAAGAGATGGAGATTTTCTCACATTCGCAAGACGAGTGAGTCCATCACGCTGCTTGGGTATCAGGATGACATGAACCGGTGCTTGCGGCTCGATGTCTCGAAACGCCAGTGCCTGTGAAGCATGGAAAGGCGTAACCTCACAAAGAATTAAGTATTTTACCTTGTCATCTTCGTACACGATTGTGGCATTGATCTCCTTGCTCAAAATCTTGTCAAATCTGCGGCAAAGGCTTAAATTTTCCATGGCCAACAAAAATTTGATCCATCGCTTACATTGTTGGCCCGCCATCGTCCGCCGATTTGGCCGATCGCTCCTCCATCGCCAAGAATCCTAGAAAAAACTTTTTAGGGCAAACTTGTCTTTTAGGTCAAAGCGATACTCTAGGGTTAGGTCAAAATGGAACAGAGTACTAGCCTCCATAGCCACACATACCAAAGACACATTTGGTGCGCTTTGGGCAGCGCCTCCCGCAAAAGCCACAGTTGTGGACGTCCCGGTCCAAGTTCTTACACCTCCCTTGGCAGCAGGAGCGCGAGTACTTGCAGCGGTGGAAGCAATGGCCGCAGTGATTCACGTCCCTGGTAACGTCCACGCAAATCCAGCCGCAGCAAATCGGCCCCGCCGGCTTGAATCGCTTGTCCAGGCAGATCATCGGCTTACTCGAGCAGCCCATCGTTCGTCCGACCTGTTTGAGGTAGCCAAGAGCGCTGGAGAATTCTTCCGAGTTGTCTGATCTGTTTTGGAGCTGCGATCGCTGCAGCTGGTTGCTTGATCTTCTCTTCGAATCTGTTTTGGTGGAGCTGCTGCTGCTGCTGCTGCTGCTGCTGGCGGTGGCAATCGAGGAACTTAGAATGATTAGCAAAGCTTGGACGAGCAACTTGCTCGCCATATGGAAGAACTTTTTCTATTTTTCTAAAAGAAAAAAGGAAAAGATTACCGAATAGCAATGTCGAGCGAATCGACGAAGAATGAACTGTTCTGTGAATCACGCGATGCGGGATGGACCTAAACCACATCCGAGAAGACAAAACGTTTTTAGATCCAGCGCGCGGAGGTGTTCTTGAGGAACTTTACTGTAGTAAAAACGAACCTGGCCAGTGGTCATTTCCTTGAAGCGTTGCGTTACTCCGGAGAGCTGGATTGAAACAGACTATACCGAGTGAAAAAAGTCCAGGGAGAAAAAGAAAAGTCAAAACTTACCCACAGGATTCCAAGCACCATGAGCTTTCCATGTCCTTGCTGTAGTCCTGAAACTCTGGCCTCACTCTTCGCACGGGTACGGTGACATAGTAGAGCGTTCCAAGCTCGGAATTGCTGGAAACGTTGAGCTCGACCTTGTCCTCGGACTCGATCTCCACAAAGTCGGCCAGAGCGCCCACAATGTTGTCAAGGATCTTGCGCTTGGCCTCGTCGGTGACGGAGCAGCGGTCGGAGATGAGGATCATCTTGAGCCTCCGCTTGGCGAGCTGCGCATTGGACATGGCTTGCCTTGGAGGGAACAAGATCTTCCAAGCCCTGCTTATCCTGCTCCAAAATCCCTCCTTTTCGACCTTGTCATCCCCGCTGCTGCCGCCGCTGGCGGATTTCTCCGCCAGGACCTGGCAGAGGCTCAAATCCTCCAAAACCTTCCCTGCTCGCGGAAATCTCATCCCCGACCTCGCGCTGCCGCCGGAGATGTTCGCTCCGCGGAAAGAACCTAGACCAGACGCGCTCACCTCCGCTGGAGCTAGGCGCCGCGACAATCGAGCAGCGCTGGCCCTAGCAGCGCCGGCGCCATCGAGCGCCATCCTCATCGTCGCCATAGCCGCGCATTCAAAACCTTGTAACGCGCCCTTGCCGTTGGGGGTTCGAATCCAGACGTCTATATTCTCAGAATATCCTTTTAGGGCATCAGCAGCATATTCTCCATATTTAAATTTAAATATGGCTTGGCGCTTTTTTCGCGTTTGTTAAGAGATCATGAATTTGTGGCCTCCGCGTGTGCTTTGCGTGACCCTGTACCACAGCACACCAAACCCCGGCCTGGAAAATTTCCACCCTTGGCTCAAAAATGTTGGAATCCCTGGCACTCTGGAACAAGAAAAGCTTCTCCGACCAAGAATGTATTAAAGAGCTCCATACCTTTCTTCGCTCTCGCTCGCGCTTCTCATTCGTTGTCTCTGTCTCCCTCGCGAGCAACGATGAGCTCTTCTTAAGCGCGCCATCGCTTGGCTCTCCGGCAAATCTCCCTGGAGGACGGATCATCAAGAACAGAGAAAGGAAAAGAGAAGGAAGTTAAAGAAAATGTGCGTACCGCTTGCTTGCTTGCTTTGCTTTGCTTTGCTTGTTCATATAAATCTTTCCTCGACTTGTTTCGAAAGACGCCTTCGCTGACTTTAGACGTTGGAAACTCCCGGATCAGGCCTCTGAGCTATGGCGGCGGCGAGCGAGTGATGGACGTGTATGACGGGATTGAGCCTCCGGAGAGCCAGCACCCCCACTACCATTCCAGACAAGCTTCAGCCCTCCAGATCCTCTCCAAGTTCCTCCAGCTCCAAGACTTCACCAGCGCCGAGGTAAAACCACTCCACCTCTCTCTCTCTCTCGAAATCCCGTCACACAAGTTCGTGCTTGCTCCAGGTGTGGCGATCCTGTCTCGTCGAGTGCTTGGCAACCGGAGCCTTCGTCTTCGCCAGCATCCTCATCATCGTCAGCTGCTCGCAGCAAAGCGCCTCGCCCATGACTTCCATCTCGGTCCTCCACTTCCTCGTCATCTCCTTCCTCATACTCTCGGTGGCTCCCTCCTCCGGCGGCCACCTCAATCCCTGTATCACCTTCATGGCCATGGTGCTCGGCTACGTCTCCCCTTCCCGAGTCGTCATGTACACGGGAGCTCAATGCATCGGCTCCATCTTCGGCTCCCTGTGCATGAAGCTCGTCCTCCCGCACGAAGTAGCGCACAAGTTCGCGCTGGGAGGCTGCACCATCCGAAACTCGGCCGGAGCGGGATTTCCAGTCGGCTCGGCCTTCGTCGCCGAGACCTTCTTCACCTTCTTCCTCATGTTCATCGTCGCGACTTTGGCACTGGACCCGTTCCGAGCTCCGGTCTTTGGAGCCATCCTGGCGCCAACTTTCATCGCTGCCGCTGTTGGTGTGCTGGTCTTCGTGTCCGGAGGCCTTGCCTTGGGGTACTCCGGAGCGGGGATGAATCCGGCGAGGTGTATCGGCCCGGCCGTTGTCATGGGAAGCCACAATGAGGAGCTCTGGCGAGGACACTGGCTATGGTGGGTTGCTCCTTACTTTGCTACTGTGCTGGTTGCCGTGGTCTACTGCCTGGTTCCTCCTCACCACGTTGACATCTATCGCGGCCGAAAGGACTTTATAAGCAGCCTCAAGAAAGCTTTCGGCAGCCACCACCCTCAAGTGCCGAGTGAAACGAGGATTTCGAGCGAGAATTTGACTCCTTAGCATCACGCAATGTAAGTGTCAGCTGTTGCTACTTGTGTTGAGCACGACAAACAAAAGAAGAAAGAGAAAACAAAATACTCACCAAGTTGTCTGTCTCGTGCGATGACTGCTTCAAGGATCTTACGTAGTTCATAGTTCATCCCAAGCGTCCTGGCATAAACCACGTCCGGCTTCCTTTTTGATCAATCCAGCTCGCTTACTTGCGTCGAGTGTAGCACGTCTCAGCACGTCGTCATTGGCTGGCTTGCTTCAGTTGGAAGCGACTGTGAAACAACGATCCTTCACCAGCACTCTCACTCCAAAACTTCATTCCCTGCCAAGCAAAAGCCTCTATATTCCCGGTTAGAGCTTGAAGAGTTTGGCTGTAGCTTGCATCTTCCATGATGGCTTCTCCTCCTGAGGTGGAGATATCTCAAACAGGATCACGATCATCGAGAACAATGATCCTGGCACCGGAGCAAGAGCTGACTATAGTCGCACTGAGGCTGGCGATTCTCGAAAAGGCAGCAACAGGTCTCGGAGTGTTAGCTTTTGTGTGGGCGACGGTGGTTCTTCTCGGTGGATTCGTCACCAATATCAAGCCTTTTGATTTCTGGGTCGTCTCCGCGCTGCTGCTCACTGAAGGAACTCGAGTTTTCAGCCGAAGTCACGAGCTGGAATGGCAGCACGCAGCGGGAGGCTCTGTCCACTCCAAGCTCAAGTCGGCAAGCTCGAACACACTGCTAGCGATCCGGTCGGCTCTCAGCAACATACATGTGATCCCCGGCGAGCAGAAGCAAAGCTCCGATCGAGGTGATGAAAGTTTTGCTTCTGACGCGTATCGTCTCCGAGTACCTGCTCCAGTGAACTTCGATGGCTTTCATGTCAAGAGGACCTGGTCCTGGAACACTGTTCCTCTCGTCCCTTACTCCCACCGTTACTTCTCAGCTCGTCGCATAAGTTTCATCCTCCATGTCCTTCAGCTGGCCTCGGCCGTTGTCACGATCGGTTTCTCTCTGGCACGCCTCATCCAGCAAGATTATGTCATCAGCAGAAGCAGCAGCAGCAGCAGCAACCAGGTGCGAACAAATCTCGGCTCCGGCCTCAACATCTTCTACTCCTTGTCACTCGTCGAGGCCTCCATTTTCCTGGCGGAGCGAGCTTACTTGGAGTACAACCTCAGAATGAAGGAGCTTTTGGTGAAAGTAGCCAGAAAGTCACAGCTTGGCGAGGACCTCTTGGACTTCATTCGCCAGTTCTTTTACGACGTCTACTCGAAATGCCTGAAAGAAAGCATTTTTGTCGGACTAAACTTGGATCTGGTAACTTACAGCATTGGGAAAATCCAGTCCAACAGCGGAAACGAGCAGCTCGGTGGCGTTCTCATGCTCTCGACGTTGATTACGCAGGAGCAGTTCTTGGAGGACACCTTACGGACGGTTGGCACAACACCTGGAGTCACCGAGCGCCTTCTGGAAATGATCACCTGGAGGAACAGGCAGGAAAAAGAAATCAGAAGATCTGCGTCGAAAATTCTATGCCAACTTGTAATCCACAAGAGCAACAGCTTTCGGGTGATGGCAATTGCTGGAGCACTGGAAGGTATTCTAACTTTGCTTCTGGATGAGGGAGATAGCGATGAAGAACTGGAGTTTGACAATAGCGAACTCACGTTGCATGGGTTGAGAATGCTCAAGACTCTGGCAAAGGACGACAAGAACTGCGTTCAGATAGGAAATACTCGGGGTCTACTCTCCATTCTCGTAGCAAACATAGAGATCAAAGGCAGAGAAAAAGCACTGGGCCAGAAAGAAGAAAATTCTCAAAAAGACACTCCAGCTGCTTCAAAGGCTAGTGTCGACAAAAGGAGAACACGGGAGGGCGCTCAAACGTGACATCACAAAAATTGTTTTTACGTTACCGAACTTGCGAGATGTTCTTCAGCACTGTGGAGCTCATCCAGTTCTCCGGGGTCTAGCTGTGGACATCATCACAAGCCTGGCATTAGATGATGGCATCAAGGAGAACATAGCAGGAACTGGCGGGCTAGTTCACAGCCTTCTAGCTCTATTTCTTAAAGACGAACACGATCAAGAAGGCATCGAATTCACAGTGCGCTTAAAGGCTGGAGAGGCTGTGTACCTGTCATCCCACTAACTTGTTCCAGAAGATGTGAGCGAAGAGTTGCAGCAGGAAATTTCCGAGTTATGAGCCGGAGATGCGAGAAGTTTGCAGGTACTACGAGGTGTGTTCCAGAAGATTGGTGTTATCGGAATATTCCGGATGTGGGATAACCCCAAGAATAAAGTTAGGGCTAGATTAGGAGGGATGCCAGGGATATCCTGGATATGAAGGGAATATTCTGCAGGAGGGAGTTAAGGCCGGATTCTTGCCGGGGAAAAAACGGTTGCTTGGAGGAAGTTTTGACAGCGTTTTGGAGATGGTGCGAGACGGTCAGCAGTCTGGTCCTGTGCGTCGCAACCCCACAGCAGATCGGATCACGAGGAAGCACAGGGTGAGAAGAGCGGTGGAGCGCATGCATGTCCAGCCTGATCAACAGATTCTCACGCATTGCCCCACTTGCGGCCAAGTTTGGTATCGTCTGATGCGTGAAGTCCTAGAGGAGCTCTTGGCACCTGAGGCCGCTGATTTAGTGGCAAACATCCCGATGTATCCAGTTCAGTAGTTGGAATGAAAGATGACGTTGAGTTTTCCTGGAGTTTTCTGTGTGCGTTAGTAGAGAGCAGTTGGAAAAAGTTAGGACTACAGTACCTTTTAGTCCTGAAGAGCTCCAAAAACTCCTCCCGAGTTATAAGATCTCGAAAGCTTCATCGCCATTCTCAAAGCTGGCAACCAAGATGTAAGTGCCTGTGCAGGGAACATATTGAGAAGTATCTGGCCATACCTCTGTCACGACGAGCAACTAGAAATCGCCATTGAAACTTCTTGGCTCCTCCAAGAAATCACACAAGCTCATGGAAAGCAGCTGGAAGCTTTCCTTGGTCTGGCTGCATCAACAGTGCCCGTTAGCACAGAAATTCTTTCGAACGGCAGAAAAGAACTAGTCTCTAAAGTCATGAACTTAACCTTTCATGAAGCGTCCCTGGAGCTGCCTAGAACTCGACGGCACACTGTGGAGCTTGCTCTGGCGCTGATGAAGAGAGATGGCTACTTTATCCGCGCGTTCAGAGCCCAGGGAATGAAAGAACAGCTGCAAAGGATGCTTGATACCATCTCAGACGTGGACAACTTCATCACTTTCTCAGGAGCGATGGGATTAACACTGCATGCTCAAGCGATGGAAGAACTTATCAGCTTAGCTCTAGAAGAAGTCGACAAAGACCATCACTAGTCGAGATTGTACCTGGTTTGTCACTGTTACCTTTCGAACATTTGCAGATTCAGAGACCGCGATCGCGTGGCGCTCACCTGATTTTCCATAAACCCTAATCCCAAAATTTGAAATGCAAGGTTTTGGCGCTTCTCCTGCAAATTTCAATGCGTTTGTCATTTAAGCAAGATTTTGTAATCCATTGTCGTCTAGTCCGGTCAGGATACCTGGCTTTCACCCAGGCGACCCGGGTTCAAATCCTGGTAATGGAATTTTCTCTCACTTTTGGGAATTTCCTCTTGATCATATAAAGTTCCCTCTTGAGGGCACCACTTCATCGCTAAAGTTCAGTTAGCAGGTCTTCACAACATTTGAACACCCAACAATTATGTGCTTTAATGTTTTTCTTTTCACACCATACAACTGATTACTTAGAGAACACTAGGCTAAGTACACTCCAGCCCCCACCCACCAGGTGCAACTTGCTCATGAACTCTGTGAACTCAATGAACTCGATGCTCCAGCCATACGCTCCACAAAGGCTCCACTAGTTGGTGAGCTCATGTGTGATGTTTGTATAGGATCCTATGGAACAAGTTTGTACCCTATCAGCTCCCAAATTCTATTGAAAGTTTTGGGTATCTTAGACTCGTTCTCTATGTATAAGTTTATAATATTGCATCAAAGTCTTTAATTTAAAATAATTTATTGCACTATTGGTTTGCTTTAATAATAATTAGATGGCTGTTATGTCTAGCTGCATACTGCAGTTATTTTTGCTATTTTTATTATTGATATAGAAAAATTCGTTGTGCATTGTATCAAATGACAATTATGAAATTTGTGCAAGCAGAGAAGTTCATATGAAGTCAAATTAGTATTCATCACACATTTGTAAACATAAAGATAAATTATATTTTTCTTCAATAATCTAAAGTTTGGTGAGAGTTCTAATTTTTATTTGACTAATGATTTTGTATTATACTCCATAAAAATAATCATATAGTATTTCATTAAGTAACTATATAGCTTCCTTTTAGTAACCATGTTGTGAGTGTTTATTTCTAACTCTACTCTTTCATACGTTATAATGTTAGAGTATATGCTATACAATTCATTTTAAGCCAAAAATATGCATTTCCAAATTTATATATCAAATAATTAAATGGTAGAATAAGTGTTTAGAAAAGTTTATAGATTATAAATACAAGATTAATCAAAATTAATAAGACAATAGAATATCCCAGAATATCAAATTACTTTAAGCAATAAACTTAAATACAGCAAACATTCTATTTAAGCTGTCAACAAGATGCAAAAGTAACAGATTGCCAGCATCTACGTGTTTCCATGCAAAATCGATGTTGCTCTATGCTGCACCTTGACTTCATGCCTTCCAATTCCATCAACATGAAAAGTCCTTTTGGGAGTTAGCTCTGCAAAGATAAAGGAACTAGCCTGTAGGAATCAAAAGCAGACTTGAGGCCTCCAGCAGCATGACTATGTAAGTAGAGCAATTCATGAAACAAGGAAATGGGTGCTCCATATCCATGTCGTGTTAGTAACAGCCAACTTCCTGCATATATGTCTTGAGTGCTTGAACTTGCATACCCTTTTGCATTCACTAAAATACCAAAATGGCATGGTAACCAGGTTGTCCACAAAGAAAAAGTTTTTAAAAGAAAGCATGGGATGGCAATTTGTTGTCTCAGGGCTCCAGCTAGGCACCCAATGACCGCAAAAACATGTAGTTTCCATATGATAATAGATGTGTCTTGCAGCGCCCATATGGGGAAGAACAAAAAACAGCATGGGTACCAACCAATCCTTGCTAGTAACCAAGATTTTCCTGGAGAAACAAGCATATAAGTCATTTTTTGTAATAAAAACTTTGGATAATGCTAACCACCACCTTTACTCTCCCATGGATCCATTTGAGTAGTAGTAACTCTTGCGATAAATGCTGGCAATGCTTTGTGATGCTAGGGAACGTCAGTCCAATGGAGGACCTCTTAATGATGTATTTTATCTACCGGCATGATATAAGATTGCGATGTCCATAAAAGTTTTTATAATGGAAGAAGCTACCGGCTTGATAAAAAAAACCCGTTAAGTGAAGACGACACAAATGAATAGGTGCGAATGATCCTGCTGCTACACCCATATTCCTTCAAGCGCCTGACTTTAAGCGTCCTTAGCGAGAGGAATCTGAGTTGCTATTTGGTATATAATCGATAGACGTCTTGTGCTTCATGGTATGAAGGAGATGGATCATTTTTTGCTCTCAACTCTTGGGTTTCTTGCACTTGGATTGTTCTGCTACCGCTTCTTGTGCTCTAAATCTGTTCCTCCAGGTCCGCCTTCTTTTCCCATTGTGGGATCGCTCTTCAGTCTTCGGCAGCCACTCCACAGGCACTTCTCGGAGTTGAGCAAGAGATATGGGCCTCTCATTTACCTGAAAATTGGGACGGTGCCCTTCTTGGTGGTCAACGATGCAAGAACAGCAGAGGTGGTGTTCAAGGTCCACGATGTGGAGTTTGCTGATCGGGGGAGGTCTGAGTACTTCAGGCTCTTCAGCTTCGACTGGAAGGACATGGTATTTGGACCTTACGGGAATTTGTGGAAGAGGATGAGGAAGATAAGCGTGATGCATCTGTTCAGCAACAAAATGGTCAATTCAAGCACGGATTATAGGAGGTCCGAGCTTCAGATTGCAATCCAGTCAATTCTTCAGTGCCACAAACAAGGGAAGCCTGTCAGGGTGAGAAAGATCATGGGGAATTATGTTTCTGGTAGTATCAGTCTGACACTCTTTGGCAAGAAAGGCTTGGAAGCAGCCGTGGGAATCCTTGATCAGATGTCGTCTCAGGCTCTGAACTTGAATGTGGGGCAGCTCATTCCCGCACTGGATCGGTTCGATCTGCATGGGATGAATGCGAAAATGCAAAACAAGTTCCTCCCACCACTGAAAGCTATAATTGACGACATAATCGAGGAACACAAGCTGAACAAAGCTCAAGTCGGCTCAGACAAGTTCGTTCCCAAGGACTTCACGGACGTCCTCATCTCACTAGAGAAGGAAGATGCTCTGGAAGACATCTCCATTGTGGCATTACTAGCGGTAAGTAGCTTGTCGCATTAGAACCGGGAAGTCCTGAACTTGTTCTTGTTTAGTAGGATATGATTGCTGCAGCGCTGGAGACGACCATCTCAGCACTCGAATGGATGATGGCTGAAATGGCCAACAATCCTCAAGTCGTGAAGAAAGCCCAGGATGAACTTGACAAAGTGATTGGAAAAGGCCGGCTTGTTGAAGAGAGCGATCTTATGAGCTTGCCTTACATTGAAGCCATTGTCAAAGAGACTCTTCGTCTGCATCCTCCGTTACCGTTGGCCCTTCCTCATTTCAGCCGGAAAGAGACGACGGTAAATGGTTATAGAATCCCAGCAGGATGCACAATGCTCATCAACATCTGGGCAATAGGCCGTGACCAGACATACTGGAGCGAGCCTGAGGTGTTTAGACCGGAGCGTTTCTTGGAGAACCAAGCCGGCATAATTGGTCAGAACTTCAACGTCATTCCTTTCTCAGCAGGCCGAAGGAGGTGCCCAGGCTACCCTCTAGCTCTGCGTTCAATGGGCTTTCTTCTGGCTTCACTGTTACAAGTCTTCAACTGGAATCCCGATGGAAAAATCTGTCTGGAAGAGGACAAGGGAACAGTGACTTCACACTTGGCTTCAGAGCTCCTGCTAGTTGCCTCTCCAAGAATCGAGGAGCCCTGCATAATTGCTCTCTAAGCTCAGGGACCTTAATTGCTCCTTACCATTATTCGAAAATGAAAATTTCTGTTTTCTGATACCAGTATTCTTGGGTCCACACATTCATCTCGTTTAGGCGCAGCACTACTTTTGGTGGCGCTCAGGGCATGAGATCTTCCAGCAGATGGCATCTCGTGGAACATCGTGTTACAGCACTTTTCCACACCAGGCATCTTAATGCCACAAAGGTGAGTTTTGGGGAGTGTCTTCAAAAACACTCCCTGCACTAAAATGCAGGTTTTTTCAGCAAAATTGCTCCAAATCATGCAGCCAGGAAAGGATTGGAGATCATCTACCTAAATTGACATGCAAGCAAGGGACTAACAATTTAACTCCGGGATGGGTAAATTAGCAAATTGGAAAGGAAAAATTTATAATTTACATCACTAGGAGAATTATATCATTTCACTTTACCTCTTGAGAAACAAGAAAAACACAACAAAAATATAGGAGATGTTAGTTTCTACAAGAATTGACATCTTCCACCTTCTTATTTTCACAAGAAATGCTTCACCAATTCATTAAAATTAAAAAAAACTTTGAAAATGTCAGTTCACACATGAATCCTTATTTTCTAAAATATAGAGATCTCACCCCTAAAAACATGAAAAAAAAAACCAAGAAATCTCTTATCTAGAAAAAATGAAGGTGGGGAGACATTAGTTTATGCATTAACTAATCTTTCCCACCCTTTCAACAAATCAAAACAACAAAGTAAAGATGGGCAAAAAACTAAACAAAAAATGAAATAAAATGTTAATAGATGTTAGTTTGCATAAGAATTGACATTTCTATCCCTCAAGAGAAAACAAAAACCAAAAAAAAGAAAAAACCTCTCATGGAAGAAAAAAGGTGAGGAGACATTAATTCACATGTAAATCAACCTTCTCAAGGAAGAATACCTTGTTTGAGGAATGTCTTGAAGTGCATTGCAAAGTTAAAGCACCTTTCTCTCGCCCTCCTTGCTCAAATATGCCTTTCTCTCGCCCTTTGCTGCTTAAACCCTAGCCATAAAACCCTAAAAATCAACAAATGTGATCAATTATCACTATCAATAATCATAAATTTCATTCTCTTTGATGGCAATCAATAGGCACAATCATTTAATGCTTTAGATATTAAGATATACAGATGCTAAACACTCTACTCCTTACAGTGCCACAGTGTTATACAATATGTGTGCTTGATGCCCCACCGGTGGACATTTGGTATCCAGATGTCAGATTGGAACAATGCACATTAGCCTGCTGCTGCTTCAAGATTGTTCTTGAGGTCATTGTTTCGCTAGAAATGGAAACATGAACATGATCCTTGATCTTGGCCTCGGCCTCTGAAGACCTTGAATTTGGCAACCTAGCTGAATTTGGACGGGATACCACAGTTTAAATTGAGTATATTCTAGAGATATTCTTTTGTTCCAGTATCTTGGACTATAAATATCGATGTAGCGGTCAAACAGGGACCGCCTCCATTCATGGACACTAGCAAAGAAACCAAAGAGACCAAGAGAGATCCACCTCTGAACCACTAGAACACACAACAGAACACCCCGTGTGCTCACATCCAGCACCCACACTCTTCTCCTTCCATCCTCCCTCTCGAACCAAGAACCCTCGCTCGCCCACTTGCCACGTCAGCACTCGGTTAGGGCTTCACCAAACTGGACACCGTTATCAAGCCAACATCCACTTACAATACATCATTCACACTCATTTTTATCTCGCCAAGATAATTAGCCACCAGAATCAAAAGCAACTCTCTGCAATCTTTTACATAAACTTGAAAGAATTTTGAGCCACCATAACTTACTGATTTCAAAGCCATTACAGCCTGCCCACCCTGGCCTTTTGACAATTTGCTCAATAAATACACCTTTGGGATTTTCTCTCCCTCATTCTTTACACCTGAGTAGCATTTGCTTTAGTACTTGCCATTCCCCCAAAAAATAAATGCTAGCATGCTCAAAACTAGCCACATTAGCCACAATAAGCTTCCTCTCACCCGCACACACGGGGTGTTCAAATAGCTCTCTTGTTTGGCTCACTTGCTATGCCTCAAAAATCAGGCCATTTGCCTCGATTTTCTGCATCACTTTCCAGTAATGCCTTTAGCATTCTCACTGAAAGTCCCCGATGCCACACAAAGCAAGCTCTGTTTACATTGCTCAAATTAGCAACCACTCATGATGCTCAATTTAGCAATCGTCAATCTTCCATAGCTGGTCCAAGAATGGATAGCCACACACTGCTCGTGAGAGCATTCAGCAATGTGGATGCCCCTCATCTCCACCAAAACAGGGACCGCCTCCATTCATGGACACTAGCAAAGAAACCAAAGAGACCAAGAGAGATCCACCTCTGAACCACTAGAACACACAACAGAACACCCCGTGTGCTCACATCCAGCACCCACACTCTTCTCCTTCCATCCTCCCTCTCGAACCAAGAACCCTCGCTCGCCCACTTGCCACGTCAGCACTCGGTTAGGGCTTCACCAAACTGGACACCGTTATCACCAGCGTCACGTTAGCCCGTTACATCGAGTCCTGTCGTATATTCTGTTCCGTACGCGGCAGATTTTTACCTTTCTTGGATAAATTCCGATGTCGCTTTAAGGGATTCCTTTACTAAATTTCCATGTCCACGATCACACTGCCGCCGATGCCTCCCCCTGTCCAGCAAGATTGCCAGGCCTTGCATCACGCTTTCAAAGGTGGGATCGATCGCTCGCGATCATCGAGATCACATATGTAACTCTTCTTCTTTCCGCCAGGATTTGGATGCGATGAGAAGCACGTCATACAAATTCTGGCGCACAGGAATTATTTGCAGCGGAGAGAGCTGGTAAACGCTTACAGAAGCATGTATGGAGAGGATCTCTTGCGAAGATTGGAGAAAGAGCTCCACGGGAATCTTGAGGTGAGTTTAGTTTCTCAAGAACTTCGTGTGCGAATATTAAAATCTATCTTCCAGCAAGCAGTGCTGCTGTGGATGTTGGAGCCAGCTGAAAGGGACGCGGTGTTAATCAGAGATGCGATGAAAGGACTGGGTACCAAAGATAAGACGCTGATCGAGATCATCTGCTCGAGAACTCCTTCGCAGCTCTACTACATACGCCAGGCATATCAAACCAAGTATCATCGCTCCCTGGACAAAGACATTCAATCAGACACAAGTGGTGACTATAGAAAGGTGAGAAGAATACGAAAATCTCTTACCTCGATCGGTCAAACGAGTTTTCACGAGCTTGTTCTTTGTCTTTGATATTGCAGTTGCTCTTGGCCTTTGCGAGTGGACAGCGGCCGGAGGGGCCTCACGTAGACATGCATTTAGCTGACGCCGACGCCAGAGAGTTGTATAGAGCTGGAGAAGGAAGGCTTGGCACCGACGAGTCGACTTTCATTCGCATTTTCTCGACGAGGAGTGCCGCGCAGCTCCATGCCGCATTCGCAGCCTACAAACACCTATACAAGCGCGACATTGACAAAGTAAGCATCTATCCAGTGTCTATAAAGATGTCTAGTTCTTAAAGTTGGAAGGAAAGTGAAAACTTACTTTTGCTGGTAGGCCATAAAGCGAGAAACTTCCGGGGACTTTGAAAATGCTCTCAGGCTAATCGTTAAGTCCGCAACAAGGCCTGGACGATACTTCGCCAGGGTTTGTAACATTTTTTCTTGTCGAAACTTACGCGTATTCTCTACGTCCAGGTTTTGTATGACTCGATGAAAGGTATGGGAACCGACGACTCGACGCTGATTAGAGTGGTCGTCACCAGGGCCGAGCAGGATATGCAGTACATCAAGGCGGATTTCTACCAAAAGTACAAGAAGCCATTAGAATCAATGATCTCGGTTGACACTTCTGGAAACTACAAACACTTCCTGCTCAGCCTCATTGGGGGGCACTGACGATTCAATAGCCTGTAAATACATGGTGCGTGAATGGGATTTTTTTCTTCTAGAAAGACTAAAACGTAGGACGAGTATCTCAAAAAGTTTGTAGAAATTTCCTCAGATAGAACACAGCCAAGATTCTCGGTCACCAGACACTGTAAATCTCTTTCCGAGAAGCTGGTGGTCAAGAGGCGTGAGCCACGCTGATATAAGTCTTTAGATTGTGTACAGCACAACATTCCTGTTATGTTTTTGTACCTTGTGATTTTAATCTGGTGGAGTGCCCTCTGTGGTTTTCATATGTCTTCTATCTTATGCGAATTGAGCACTGAAAGCAATGGGAATGCTTCATCGTTTGTTGGCAACGAAAATCTCTTCTTATAATTTTTTCTCCCGAATCCGCAATTAATGTTAGTCCCAAACGCAAAATCGATTTCCTGGCACCAAATTAGAAGAACTGCAAGTCTACTATGGTGTAGCAGTTTAACAGAACCAACTCTCCATTCATGGACACATGCACAAAAACAAAGGAAACCAAAGAATAATCGATTTCTGAAGCACAAGAATGCAAACAAAACACCCTGTGCGCTCACACTAGCACCCATACCAAGAAGCTCATTTGCCACGTCATCAAAGGTTCAGAAACTCGGTCAACGACACTCCACATAAACAACATATTACAAAAAATTTCCATTCCTTTTTTCTGTGAGGGCAGATTTCAAGATTTTCTTGATACTTACAATAAGAATAAGTAGGGTAAAGATTGATCAAATTTTATATCTGTGTTTAGTATTGAAGGATTGTTAGAGCTTTAAAAGAGACTTTTTACTATATTATCCATCCACAGTTAATATTACCCTGCCTCGAAGCCCAAGGAGAGCGCCAAGCAGAGGCACCTTCCAACTCGGTGGTGCAGCCCCCTGTCCGGGAATACTTGCCACGGTTGGCCAGTATGCGCACGATACTAATTTTATGCATCCTCTTGGGGTTTTAGTGTTTAGATTTTGTTTCAGTCGCTCATTGATCTTTGTAATCATTCAGTGTGTAAGGAACTAGCATTGTTTTCTCAGTAATCACTGGCAAATTTTGTTTTTCTTACTTTGTGCTTTACTCACGGAATGAACAAGTCTCTAGCCAAAGTAAGCATTTGCCAAGTGAAAACTTTCTAAATCGAGAGAGTTTCCCTTCAAAGTTAGACTCATGCAAACTCACAAGTTAATCTCCTTGGAGTGAGTTGCTACCCCTCCAAAGATCTCTGAATCTACCTGGTAATCTCCAAAATGAAAGTGTGGGAACATGTCGAGATAACAACAACAGAATCCCCTGCTTATTTCCATAAGGAAATTTTTTATCTTAAGCTTAATATAAGTTCTAGTTTTAATCAACCAATTGGGACACAAGCTTTTACTTTTCAGGCCGTGATTCAAGAATTTGATCCAGCAGCCATTCAAGTCGTTTATACTGTTGCCTTAGTGCATATGGAGGCATGTGGAGTTCAACCTGCTCCACTTAAAGATTTATATTTTCTAGTCTCAACAGATCAACACAATTCGAAGTATACACGGTGGATTAATCCATTGACAGGCCAGCTGCAGAGTCAAGATCTAGATTAAGGTTCACTCTTGAACGTATGGTAGGAAACCAAGTCTTCCCAAGTAAAGTTCTTGACCTCACACACGTCAAGTGTCTTGATGGACTTGTAAATGGGGCCAGGCTTTCTGTCGTAGTACATGTGTGAGAAGGATAGATTGATATACAACATATGCCTGAAAAGGATAGATTGAAGCGTGAAAAGAGAAGGATAGATTGATATACAATATATGCCTGAAAAGGATAGATTGAAGCTTGAAAAGAGAATTACCGTGATCCCCAGTGACAGAAGTCTGAGGAGACAGAGAAGGTACTTTGCAAGCAGCCGTCCACACAGAGCTTCACTCTCAAGAGGACAATGCGCCGACTAGAATGGGAACAATCTTCATGGGCACCCTTCACTTGTATGTCTAAGTCAGTAGCGAATCCACGCACCAATTACTCTAGAACGATTTAGAAAAGAGAGAGTTACCCGCTGAAACTTTCTCCATGCTGTGCTCCCACATCCACACGCATCTCTTCAAACTGGCCAGTTTCCTTGAGCTCTCTGTCGACTACAGAAAAAATTACGACTAGTAAGTTTGCCTTATGGAAGTTTTGCACAATCCGAGAAGGCAAAAGCTAAAGTTTAGTCAAAGATCATCGGCTATCATCATCGAAGAAAAGAGTTGGAGAAGGCAAAAGCTATTAAAGTTTAGTAAAGATCATCAGCGAAGAAAAGTCTAAACTCAAGCCTTGAACGTTCTATGGCACTTAGATGCAATGTGGAGATCCAACACAAAATCTATCTAAAGACCAACGTGCTGACATTCGTGCACAACAACGCGCACTCTTGATTAATCATCAAGATTGACAACTCTTTGAGGTGGGACTCCCAGAGATTTCCTAGAGGACATATGCAACTTTGTTTGGCTTAGTATTATTGACTATCCAACTCCAACCATGGATAATATAGTAAAAAGACTTTTTGCAAGTTCTAATTCAACACTAACAAAGTGACTTCCAACACCTTTACAGGATTTTAACCTTTTGACTTTTCCAAAGAGTTTTAAAACTTTTGTAGTCCACTACACTATTTTACACCACAACCAAACTATATCCCTGCCGTGATTTACCCTTCAAACACTTCTTGGACACTTTTAAACAAGCAACTGATATTAACTTTGATCCATCTTTCACCTCTTTTTAATATTCACCTCTTATTTTCTTATTCCTTTTGCAAGTATCAAGAAAAAAGTTTGAACTTAGTTTCTGAAAAAGTTTAGAACCCAACAAGCTGAGCATATTCCCGAATCTAGGGCTCAGTGTTGAAGTACGATGATGGATTTTGCGTTTGGGACTAACATTATTTGCGGATCCGAGAAAAAAAATTCTTAGAAGAGATTTTTGTCACCAACAAACAATGAAGCCCTATTGCTTTCAATGCTGAATTTGCATAAGATAGAAGACTTATGAAAACCACAAAGGGCACTTCACCAGATTACGATCACAAGGTACAAAGACATAACAAGCATGTGTGCTGTAGATGGTACTGTACACAATCTGGAAACTTACATCAGCGTGGCTCACGCCTCTCAAGCACCAGCTTCTAGGAAAGAGAATTTACAGTGTCCGGTGACCAAGAATCTTGGCTGTGTCCTATCCGAGGATAAGTTCTACGAACTTTTTGAGGTACTCGTCATAAGTTTTAGTCTTTCTAGAAGAAAAAAAAACCAATTCACGCGCTATATTTACAGGCTATTGACCCGTCAGTGCCCCCTGACGAGGCTGAGCAGGAAGTGTTTGTAGTTTCCAGAAATGTCACCCAAGATCATTGATTCTAATGGCTTCTTTAGAAATCCGCCTTGATGTACTGCATATCCTGCTTGGCCGTGGTGACGACCACTCTAATCAGCGTCGAGTCATCGGTTCCCATACCTTTCATCAAGTCATACAAAACCTGGACGGAGAGAATACGCATAAGTTTCGAAGGAAGAACGGAAGCAAGAAAAAACGTGACAAACCTTGGCGAAGTATCGTCCAGGCCTTGTTGCAGACTTAACGATCAGCCTGAGAGCATCTTCGAAGTCCCTGGAAGTTTCTCGCTTTATGGCCTTCCAGCAAAAGTAAGTTTTCACTTTCCTTCCTTCCAACTTTAAGAACTAGGCAGCTTTCTGGACACTGGATAGATGACTTTGTCAATGTCACGCTTGTACAGGTGTTTGTAGGCTGCTAATGTGGCGTGGAGCTGCATGGCACTCCTCATTGAGAAAACGTGAATGAAAGTCTACTCGTCAGTGCCAACCCTTCCTTCCCCAGATCTATACAACTCTCTGGCGTCAGCGTCAGCTAAATGCATGTCTACGTGAGGCCCCTCTGGCTGCTGTCCACTTGCAAAGGCCAAGAGCAACTGCAATATCAAAGACAAAGAACAAGCTCGTGAAAACTCGTTTATATGTAATTGATTATGAAAGGAATAATATTGTTGAAATGAATGGGGTTATAAGTGGTTATAATTATGAAAAGTTATAATTATGAAAAAATTGCACACGAACCAACCTTTCCGAGCTTGACTCTCTCTCACTTCTTATAAAAGAATGAAACTCTTTTGAAAGGAAGAGAGCATGGAGATGAGAGGGAGAACAAATAATCAATGTTACAACTTTTATGATTGATTGGTGCCTCTTGCTTATAACCCCATTCATTTCAACAATATTATTCCTTTCACAATCAATTATACATTTAGTATGGGTGGCTCTTTAAGATTCTTATATCTCTTTAGAATTTAAATAGTTACATATTTTTTTAAAATAATTAATTTTTTCCTTTGCAAGAACACAACTAATTAAAGTGTATAATATAGAAGAATATCTTTATTCTTTCTTGTCAGTTTCTCCCCAATTTTTTTCTAAATCTTCCTTTGTAAAAGATTCAAGCTAAAGTTGGGATTAGTTAGTCTAGAAAATCTATGTCTCGATAAGGGTAATTAAATAAAAAAATCCATTCTTCACTTCCCGATATAACTTTCTAGACAAGTAGGTGTGTTCCTTCTGGATTAGTTTTTGAAGCAGTGGATAAAGTATTTTGGCAATCTCAATTATTATCGCTAGAAATAAAGGAGTTTAAATACATGAGAGGTGAGGAGCTTCCTTCTTCTTATAATGGGAATATATTCTTTGAGTTTCTACCGGCTAGTTTGTCAAGTAGGAAGAGGGGTATGACACATCTTGATCCACATAAATGGTGTAGAGTAAAGATGACCCACTTCTCCCATTTCAATGAATTTATGTCCATAGTGTATTGTAGTGGACAGCTTTAGTGTGTCATTAAGAAATGCATTTTTGATCATTACAAAAATATATGTTTCTTTGAAGGCTCAACAATTAATCCCCCTAGGTGTGATGAGGTTGCTATATGGTTTAGATGTTGTAAATGCGGGTAACATCTGTGTGTCAAGCATGTTACAATGCAAAAATGTATTATTTCTTTCACGGGATGGATATTTACGTAAAGCAACAGTCCACCAACACGCAATAGAGGAAGAAATCCACTATGATTCTTTTCACAATTTGAAAGTTGCTATTACTACAGAGGTTGGGAAGAAAAGTATTGTAACTTTAAAGTGTGTTTAATAGTTTGTATTAAAGGACTATGTGGTGGACACTTTGCTATAATCTAATAGCAAAAAAGAGTTCACAGAGAATAGCTTGAAAGAACTTCGAAATATAGAACCTGTGACAAATTTAAATAGGTATAAGATTAATACTTAACTCTACTTTGTCACTAATAACACTATTTTTTTTTAGTAGAATAAAAAATTGGATGTAAGAAGGGCGAGATGAAAAACTTCAATCTAGATTAAATGCAAGTTTGGAGTTAAAGAAAAAATATCCCTACAAGTTTATTCATGGGAGCTTGTTCATTGGCCAAATGACTTTAAATAGTCAACACCCTTTCATCTTTAAAATGCCAAACCTTAGTCCTATTTTTGGTGTGGCCCTTATATAACAAATGGATATGGATGGAGATGGGGATTTGGTTAATTCCTAGATCCATTTCAACCATATGAAAAGAGTTTCAAGCTAGTCAACTATGGGAGCCTATGTTTATAATCACAAGTAAGTGGCTTTTCATTTTTTAAGGATTCCATACTAATTTACATTATACTCATTCCTTCTATAGGTTGGAATGCACATTGACTATAGCTGAATTTAAAGTTTAAGATTTCCAAGCTCAAATTGTCTTTTGGACATATATGTTTGAGGTTGTTGAATAGCGAACTAGAAAAAAACCCAACTTCCATGGTTTTATGGGAGATGCTACTAGTGCTAATTGATTGGCTGTGTGGCAAGTGTTTGGAGGTGATAAAAGTCAGTTGTTACAAAGTAAAGAAAAAAGTTGTGAGGTTTATTGGGCAAAGAGTGTCAACAAATATTACTGATGCATCAAGTTTGACTTCTATCACGAGTTCAAGCAACTTTGTCGGGAATGGATGGATGCACCAACTAAAGAGGAGCACAAAGCAAAGGCAAATGAAATGTATATATGGTGGTGTGAAGGAGACAAAGTGCTAATTGAATGCCTTTTACATATGAAATGATAGCTTGCATCATGGGAAGTTTAAATGTTTCAATAGGGCCATTATATTCTCTATGTAAGTTTTCTTTCATTTTCTTTTTTATCACATTCAAATATTGCATTTTCCTAGAATCAACCACTTGATGACATTGCACTTATACCAACAATTATTCTTTAAAAACAAATATTGGAATTGGAAAGCTTCTGAAGCAGGGAAAGGAAAAATATCCCTCTATAAAGCTACACTCTTTGACCTCACTAGATCTCTTGAGCAGTCATCAAAAACTTTGGTTGCATAGGAAGTAAGGTTTGCTAGTATAGGTCCGAACTTAAACAGGCTTCAAAAGGACAACATCGGCAGCAAGGTCAATGTTTAAGATGGTGGAGGAAGTTGTTGCTAGAACTCCTATAGAATTAAGTTATGAACCATTTAAGGATATGAAAACAGCCCGTATGAAGCGTCGACAAACATTTGATAGGCCAAACATCACTCCTTCTAGCTCTCATCATTCAAAGTTTGACTACCTTTTTGTTCTATGACACTGAAGTAGAATTAAAGAACATAGAGTGGAGGAGATGCTAATTGTTACACAAGTAAGTCTAGTGCCAGAAGTTGAGAAGGTTATTGCTCATAAGTTAGTTTCTTGTATCAATTGGGCAATTCGAAGAGTTAGTGCTAAGAGCAATGCACGTTGCTTTGGAATGATTGGGAGTCGAGGTCAATGTCTCACATTTGTGCACTCAGGTTCAAATTCTTCAGTAGTGCTATGTTTCTGGGGTTGTCAAGATCTAGGGGTAAAGGGCCGTCAGTCAAACTAGATTTACTATTGTGGGACTGATGTTACTCATACAAGATGAATCTATAGCTCAACTATTTTGAATCTAGATTTTGTGCCAAAGGAGTGGCTAGTTGAGCAAAGCTACAATCTTTTTAAAGAAGAGATTGAAATTTGGAGATAGTAGGTTTCAAACTAAAGACTTTCTCAAATATTGTTGTTGATACTGCTATGCCACCAATGTCAACATTAAACCAGTATACATGACCAACTAGGAATGGAAAGGTTGTACAATATAGATCTTTAATTTCAAAAGGTGCACAAGAGAAGATCAAGCTAGCAAAAGAGTTGAAATGCACAATCACAAAGACAAATTACATCAATGCTGTAGTTAAGGAGTTTGTTGTTGTGACTGAGTCATCAAAAGGTATGAGCTACATTGTCTGAATCTACAAAAATCCATTCTGTACCCATCCAGATTTTACACAAAGGGAGAACAAGGGAAAGGTATATTTAGCCTACAAACACATCTATTACATTTTTATACAGGAATTAAACCAAGATCTTAAGATTGACCATCATATCCACCAAGCAAACCTTACAATTGTAGAGCTTGAGAAGTGTTTTTAGATTGCTTTTAGTGTTGAGATCTATTTATATTTGTATTTTATTGATTGAATTTACTTGGAAATATAGATTAAATCAAAATTGGAAAGATGAAAAAATATTAGTTCAAGATGAACAAATGTTTATCTTATATTTGAGAAGTCGTGAGCTCATGAGCTCAAAACCTACTCGGGCTCCTAAGTGCACAGATAGGGTGGCTAACTGGATGAAGGATAGGGGCCTAAAATTTTTTTACAAAGCTACATTAAACTTTATAGAACCACAAGAAGGTGTCAAGACCCCCAACAAGATCAAGACTGGAAAATGCAAAAGACAAAAAGAAAAATTAGTGGAAACAAAGAAAAAGCCTTAGACTGGAGTTGATTCAGATTGTGGAGAAATGGAACAAGGCTAACCTATATATACTATAGGTTGATGAAGCTCCACCACTCTTGGATCGAAGACGGCCTAAATATAGTTGAGGTTGAGGAGGCGCCACATCATCATCAGGAATGTGGCTTGATACTCAGGAATCGTACAGGAAATCAGAGAGTCAGGAATAGAGAAGTGTCTCGAGAGTTAGGAATAGAGAAGTGTCTTGAGAGTCAGGAATGTGGTCTGCAGGTTAGGAATCCGGCGAGAGTCAGGAATGTGGCAAGAATTGGGGGATTGCTAATAGCACCCCCTCCTCAAGAACGAGTGGAACGAGGATGTGAACGAGAATGAAGAGGAGGATGAGATGAGTGGCGAGGGATGGGAGATGGAGAAAAAGAATGAGGACTGGGACGAGAAGGATAGCAGAGGTGGAAGTCCTGAACAAGGTCAAAAGAATGAATGAGGTTGTCCGCAGGTTCCCAAGTGCATTCCTTAGGTCCGTAACACATCCAGTCAACCAGATAGTAGAGTTTAGACCGTGAAATCTTGGAATCAAGGATGTCCTGAACCTCATACTCAGACCCATCCTCGAGCTGCATTGGTGGAGGCGGAGGAATGACCCAATTTGGAATAGGACTGGGAATATAAGGCTCAAGGAGAGAGGAGTGAAAAATGGGGTGAATTTGATATGAGGAGGGAAGTGCAAGGCGATAAGTGACAAAATTAATGATGGCAGTGATAGGGAAAGGACCTAGGCGTTCGAAATCAAGTTTTGGACAGGGCCTGGTGGTGGAGATATTTCACCTGAGGAGCCAGACTTTATCCCCGATATTGTAAGGGGGACAATCCTGACGATGGATATTGGCAAATGTTTTGTGAGATTCCTGAGCACGATGGAGGTGGAAGGAGATGGAGTTGTGGATTTCCTGGAGGTTGGAGACAAATGCCTCAGAGCGGGGATTTGAACGAGAGGATTTGAATGGAGAAGGAAGTGAGAGATTGAATCGGGGATTTCGGCCAGAGTTCACAAAGAAGGGGGAAATTCGAAGAGAGGAGTGAACATAGTTGTTATAAAAGAACTTAGCAAAAGGAAGGATATCGAACCAGTTATCCTGATGATAGTTGATGAAGCACCTCAAGAATTGTTCCAATGTCTGAATCGTTTGCTCGGACTATCCATCAGTTTGAGGATGATACGCCAAAGAGAGGTTGGCCTTCACTCCAAGCAGCTGCAAAAACCGTTGCCAGAAATGAGAGATGAACTGAGGCCCCCGATTCGAAACCACATCTATAGGAATCCCATGAAGTCGAAAAATTTCCCTGAATACTAGTTTTGCCATGTCCTCGCCTGAAAACTCCTTGGTACACGGCAAGAAGTGCGCCATCTTTGTGAAGCGATCCACCACAACTAAAATGCTATTGAAGCCTCAAGAACTAGGAAGATCACTCAAGAAATCCATGGAGATGGATTCCCAAGGACCTGAAGGGACCGGGAGGGAACAAAGCAAACCTGAAGGAAGGTGGTGAGGTATCTTATTCCGGGCGCAAGTGTCACAGGAGGTAACAAAAGCTTTGATGTAGTTGTCCATGTGAGGCCACCAAAAGTCCCGTGCAACTAGCTCATAGGTTTTCGCAATGCCGAAGTGACCAGTAGTCGGGCTATCGTGGCACGCCATCAGGACTAACCTTTGAGCATCACCTTCAGGAACGTAAAGCTGCTCCCCACGGTACAATAAGCCATCTAAGAACTCAAACTCGTCAAATCGCCGGCAGTCGGGAGTCACTGGGTGTCCAGCTTGAAGATGGGGGAAAATGTTGCTGGCGAGATCATCAGATTGAAGATCGTTTCTGATCGCATCCATGAAGGAGGAGTCCTGAGGGGCCAGGGAAATTGCCATAACTTGAAGCCGATCAAGACCGAGGATAACTTGATCCTGTTGATCGAAGGCAGGACTACCAGGCCTGAGATTGAGATAGGAGCGCCTTGAGAGAGCATTAGAAAGGCCTTGAAGCTTTCCAGGTCTGTACTTGATAACAAAGTCAAACCGACTCAAGAATTGTGCCCACTTCGCTTGATGATGGCTCAAAACTCGGGAAGTGGCAAAGTACTCGAGATTTTTGTGATCTGTCCAGACTGTTGTTTGATGGCCCGCCCCCTCCAAGAAACGGCGCCATCTCCAAAGGAATCCACGATGGCAAGGAGCTCCTTGTCGTGGATTTCGTAATTGCTCTCCACAGGCTGGAATTTCCGAGAATGGAAAGCGATCGGATGAAGTTCGTGATCCGCTCTGAGTTGAGACAGCACAGCATCGATGACAAAGTCGGAGGCGTCAGTCTCGATGAAGAAAGGTTGTGAGGAATTAGCATGGATTAAGATGGGAGCAGAACTAAAGGCCGCCTTGAGTGTGTCAAAGGCCTACTGGGCAGCAGTAGACCAAGAGAAGGGAACATCCTTGTGAGTGAGATGTGTGAGAGGAAGGACAATGTCAGAGTAATGATCAATGAATTTGCGGTAGAAGTTGGCGAAGCCAAGGAAAACTTGAACGTCTGACATTGATTGTGGAGGCTCCCATTCGAGAATAGTCTTGACTTTGGCAAGATCCATCGTGATACCCTCAGGAGTGACAATGTACCCAAGGAACTCCACAGACTGCTGATCGAAGGAACATTTCTCAAGCTTTGCGTATAGGCCGTATTCTTGCAGCTTCGCCAGCACCTTGCATACATGTTCATTATGATGCTCCTGAGTTTTTGAGTAGATGAGGATGTCATCAAGGTAGACGATCACCATCTGATCAAGAAACTCCCGAAAGACGTTGTTCGCCATGTGTTGGAAAATTTCTGGAGCATTTGTTAAGCCAAATGGCATGACAGTGTACTCAAAGTGGCCATAGCAGGTTTGGAATGCAGTCTTCCATTCATCACCAGGACGGATCTAGATCAGGTTGTATACTCCACGGAGGTTGATCTTGGTGAAGAAGCGGGCACCGCCGAGGCATTCCAACAAGTCTGAGATCAGGGGCAATAGATAACGGTTCCAAACAGTCACTTTGTTCAAACCTCGGTAGTCGATGATTAGCCACAAACTCCCATCCTTCTTCTTGACAAAGAAGACAAGCGCTCCAGCCGGGGACTGCGAATGCTGAATGTACCCCAAGGCAAGGTTCTCATCCATGTACTCTTTGAGGGCCTTAAGCTCGAACAGGGATAACCCATAGATAGGCCCCCACGAAGGTGACACTCCTTTCTGTAAATCAATGGGACAGTTATAAGGCCGATGAACAGGAAGTACACTAGCTTTTTTCTTGTCAAACACATCCCCAAAATCATGATACTTCTCAGGAAGACTGACAGGAGAAACATGCAAAGCAAAAAGGAAAATAGATTCTTCATGAAGGAGTTCTTTCATAGTGATTGTGGAGATAGGAGGAGGTGTACGACTAAATGGAATGATGAGATGAGGATACTATCCAGTGTAAGATGGAAGAGAGGAAAAACAAGAGGGTGAAAACTTCATAAAGTCAGGAACAGAACCCTGATTTGAGTTTAGGGAACTTTTCCTGATTTGGACTCGATGAACAGCAGGGGAAGCCGTGAGAGATGGTCATGTGGGAGAGATGAGCTGTAATTCCTTCCAATAGATCTGAGGTTGATGTAGTTGGAACCAAGGAAGACCGAGCACCACAGAGGAGGACTTACTGTTGATGATGTTGAAGGCGATATCGGTGATGGTGGACCCGATGTGTACTCGAACGGGTAATGTTTCCCTAAGTCCAGAAGATGGAGACACAAAATGCCCGCCGATGCCTTCAACCCTCAGATCCCGTATAGTAGGAGAAAGAGGAACGTGATGTTGGGCAACAAAGTCGATGTCCATGAAGCAGGAAGTTGCACCTGAGTCCAGTAGTGCCAGAGCCTTGAGTCCTGATTGTCCGGTGAAAGAAAAGAGACATGGGACGCGAAAGTTGTGGGAATTGGTGGTGGCTTTGATGAAAGGTGGTGAGGAGCTTGATAAAGAAGAAAAGTGATTTTTATTCGGGGAGTCCAAGCAGACAGCTCCTACTCTGTTTGGACAGGGTCGTTTCCTGATTGCAACAGAGGTGGACTTTGAGGCAGAGTGAACTCGAGCAGTCGGGGAGGCTTCTTGGGACACACAGCTGCTTTGTGATTAGGATCAGCACAATAGAGGCAAAGATTATGAGATATTCGACGTTGCTTCTCAGCAGGACTCAACTTCCCTCTAATGAGTTAGGGAGTACTAGAAATATCCATCGGGACCGGAGCAGTAGGTTCAGGAGTATGCCCCGAAGACTCAAGTTGGGATTCCTGAGTCTGAGACGGAAAAACAGCGGCGCGGTGACTTTCCTGACGACGTTCAAAGAGACGATTGTCACATTGAACAGCTTTGTTGATGACGTCCGACAGGTCCTTGGGATCCTCCATGGTGGCAACAAATCCTTGACACCATTGTTGAGGCCAAAACAAAATTGGTTAATTAGGGCCTGCTCATCCCACTGAGTGTCCAAGGCAAGGAGTTGGAACTCTACAACGTAGATCAAGGCAGGACGAGAGAGACCCCTGAGAGAGACGTCTCATCTTTGTGGTAGCAGCCTAAACCCGATCTGTCTTGCCAAAACATGCTTTGAGTTTCTCTTTGAACAATTGAAGATCCATCAGCTCCAGAACCACGACCCCTTTCATGCTCTTCTCCAGAAGAGGAGAAAACCATGACAAAGTTGCACCTTGGAGCAACATCCCAATCGCGCCGATTTAAGACTCGGGAGTGGGGTATCGCCGATGTTGAAGTGCAAAGATCAGCTCCATCTAGTTCAGGAATCCACGAAGCTCTGAACACTTGCCCGAAAATTTCGCTAGGAAACTCACCTTCGGTTCAGGAACTTTGCTGGATCCTTGAGCCGAAAGTGGAGCAAGCTCCTGCTGCATGCGAAGAAGGGTCACCTTCAGCTTGGTATTCTTAGACTGGATTTTTGCAAGGACTTTGGCAAAGAAATCAAGATGGCTTGGAGACTCCATCGGCAAGAAGAAAGGAAAAGGGGGAAAAAAGGCAAAGGTAGTCAAACAATCAAAACGAGCTAAAGCAAAAAACGAAAAAACACAATTTGAATCAAACTGTCAAGACCCCCAACAAGATCAAGACTAAAAAATGCAAAAGATAAAGAGAAAAGCTAGTGGAAACAAAGAAAAAGCCTTAGACTAGCGTTGATTCAGATTGTGGAGAAATGGAACAAGGCTAATCTATATATACTATAGGTTGATGAAGCTCCACCACTCTTGGATCGAGGATGGCCTAAATATAGCTGAGGTCGAGGAGGCGCCACATCATCATCAGGAATGTGGCTCGATACTCAGGAATCGTACAGGAAATCAGAGAGTCAGGAATAGAGAAGTGTCTCGAGAGTCAGGAATAGGGAAGTGTCTCGAGAGTCAGGAATAGGGAAGTGTCTCGAGAGTCAGGAATAGGGAAGTGTCTCGAGAGTCAGGAATGTGGTCTGTAGGTTAGGAATCCGGCGAGAGTCAGGAATGTGGCAAGAATTGGGGGATTCTTGACAGAAGGCAGATTAGTTTTTCAATTATAGGATCATGTAAAATTAATTTTTAAAATGGATAGAGGGGATATTAAGATCACTCAAGATCTTAATTCAAAGATTTTCTATCTTCCCATAGAGCTAGATCAGGAGAATTAGATAGAAGAAAAAGTTTTTCCTGATAAGCTCAAATAGGGATCTATTCATTTAAAACAAAGGGAAAATATATATCCCTTGAGAAAGATTCATGTTTATGCTAGAGAAACCCTCATATATCTAAGTACTTTCTTTGATGGGGAAATTCCAAAGAAAGAAATTAAGGGATAAATTGGATAAATATTTCCTTCTTTAGAGCAAACATTCCCTCAAAATCTTGTTGGTATAGCCTATAAAAATTTTCTCTAGGTAATACAAGATTTAGAGGAAAAGAAAAGAAAGGGTAGATACTCTAAAAGTAATATCTCTATTTTTCTTGCCCCATTCTATAAACTCTGCCAGGAAACTATAAAGATTAATAAGCAAAGATTACTAGGCCAACAAGGAAAAAACATTTCCACAATACATTTGTATATAAAACCAAATAAAGGCAAGGTGACTTAGGTAATTTGGAAGTGGTTAGGGAGCTTCTTTCTCTCTCTCACTCTTTTCCTTATGCTTTCCCCAAGATGTGTCGACACTCCAGGCTTAACTCCGAAGCAATGTACAACAACTCAAATACCACCTAATCTGTGCAAAAGTAAATACCATTGTTGCTGCCTACTGGGTCAAGCGGATTTGTCCTCATGCCACCACCACAAGCTGTCAACTCCACTTTTGCACCATTGATGCAAGATCTCTCTTGGGCACCTCCATTGGCACCGCACTCTATCTCTTGGTTGCCTTTGGCAATGAAGAGTTGGATTATGGCCAAGTAAAGCTGTCTAGGGAGCTTATGCTTTCTCCCTATGACAAGTTTTAGTTTAATGCCTTTGGGTTACTCACCTATGCAGAGCTGCTTGAAGGAGAAATACCAGTCAAACAAGGGATCAAGCTTATGCAGAAGTGGTACCCAAAAGAACATGTTTTTCTTTTCCGTAGGCGAGTCCATCCCTTTGGACTCACCCAATTTGCTCAGATTTTTCACCTAGACAATGAGGGTGAAATAAGAAGGATTGCATACCCGAAAAATACGTCCTCCCAAACTACATATTCGGATGAGAAGGCAACTTCATCTACTTGAAGCCCAACTATCATGCTAGGCTTAAAGTGTTGTGTGCCATCATCAATGGGAGGACAATTGTGCAAAAAATGCTAGTATCAAGATAGTCCGCTTGTTGGAAGCTATCAAGACTGGACCGCAAATAAACATAGCTCATTTCACTTACAATGGATTTGTGGCCGAAATGAAAAATGTCGCCTTACAAATAGGCAAGGGAAGGCAAGTGTAGATGGGGGTCTTTATCTATTTGCAGCACATCTATGAGCATTACACCACTCAAGTGGATCCCATGCTTCACCTTACCATTGAGCCACCACTACATAGCGAGGGATGTGGAAGTGAAAGAGAATCTTGATAATACAGATTTAAGTGAGGAAAATTCTCCCCTCAAAAGGAAACTCTGCCTAGATCCAAAAATCTAAGCTGTGAGACCTCTAGGGTTCGTTCTACAAAAATCCAGTGGCTGAGTATGCTGTTGAAAGGCTGGATGTAGCAAGTATGGTGATAAAACACCATGCTTGGATCAGGAATAGAGTTATGACTCATCTACATCTACAAAGACAACTCCAATGCCTATACAAAATTTTTCAAGCATCAGAGAAGTGACAAGTACACAAATGGACAAGACTAGATGAACGATGGATGCTGAAGTTGTGAAAGAAATTCCAGAATTTAGGCCACTAGGTCCAACACATGATGCACCTATAGATGTTGCAAAACCATTAGCTATAGATATAACCAATGAGGTGAATTTAGGCCAAGAAAATCACGGCAAAAAAACTCAACAGGATAAAGAGGATGAAATTACAAAAGAAAGTTTAGGTGAATCGAAGGAGTGTGGGTTAAATTTTCTCTAGTCCACCTATGCATCCAATAGCAATACTCCCTCGACTGACAAGTGTAGTTAGATGAGGTAGCCACAGTAGCAGCAGATGCCATAACAACACTATAAGGTCAAGGCTAACTATGCCTTTGCACACAAGTCCATGAGTTAGTCTAGCAAGTTAATAGTCTATAGCTTCATAGAAGAGCTCACTCAACATATCAAGGGAGGCAAGCAGCAAGTTGACAAGTCAATGTAGCCGGTAGAAGACGAGGAAACTATGAAGTACCATGTATAAGTTTTGAGCTATCTCAAGACAATCACCAAGAAAGTGGATGGAGTCATGGGCGAGTTGAATCATTAGTGCCACAGCTCAAGAGTGCAATCCCAACTTCCATAACCACTGATGTAGAGTATATTAGCCACCAGGACCAATGCATTTCTATGCTCAACCATAAGAATCAAATCATGTGTTAGGAACTCGATGATCTACACCAAAGTGTCGAGCTTGTCATTATAAAGACCAAGCTCAACAACCTGGAAAAGGATTTGGAGAATTCGACTGCTTAAGGATAAACAATAGCTTTCTTGTGGGAGAGTGATAAAGAAGTAAATGTTTTATTTTGTATATCTTCCCAAGTAGAGCAAAAGAGGAAACCTTTGGCAAAACAAAATTACACCTAAGTTTAGGCATTAAAAGAAGAAAAACTTGACCTAGGTGAGAAGTAGTTAGGAACAGTTATAAAATCATGTAGTATATAAATAATATTTAGACGTGCTGGAAAACAACCCCCACTCACTATTGTATGCATTTGCATTGAATTAACTATCTTTTCTCCCGCTTATGATTGTTAATGTAAAGTAGAGTTGAGAGAGTGACATATGCTTATCCTTACTCATGCCTTTGGGGTTTGAGGTTGAGTTTTATTCTCTTCTATTTTATTTTTCTCTTTTTCTCTTCTTTTTCTATATTCTTGTCTCTATTTTTTTGTCACTATTTTGCAAGCAGGGGTGAGAATGCGAATATAGGTAGAAAAAGCTTTACTGTCATTTTTTATTAGTATTTCACAATCATGGAGATTCTAGAGTGTAAGACAGTCCTTTTTGCATCAATCTACTTGAAGAGCTTGAATTCAGACTAGTACTATCCTCTAGAGCAATATAAAGTCACCAAGTCATGAAATTTTTAAAAAAATTTACTTGTAGAGGAGTTTGTGTTAACAATGGTGGTGGATCTCCTTTCAACAAGCTTTGCACACTTTGCTATGTGCAATAGTCTCATTCACTACAGGAATTTAATAAAGCCTACCAAAACAATGATTACAGAACAAATAGGTATATTTGGTTTGGAAGAGAGGAACTCTCAAAACACAATAAATATAAATATCACCCCATATAGAGCATGTTGTGTGAATAGCTCTATCTTTAAGGCAAGCATAAAAGATCTGAATAATCTAAATATGTTAAAGTATATAAATTTCATTATGTTTATATATGTTTGTGAGTGCTTGGAATATAGAAAGGGAATACAGAAATGTGCATATCAATTAGCCCAAAAACCCTAGCTTATATACAGGAGCGAGTGGTCCGGATTGAAACCAATCCGATGGCTACCAAAATCCACTACGCTAATATTAGTATACGGCATCGTAGCCGTACACTTGGCCCTCACATCATCCCCTCCTCTCGGAATAATGGAAGGCCGTCAGGGTTCTCTTGTAGATGGGCCGGGATCTGGAGGAACGTCAGGAGGAGGCATCGGCGGATCTGTAGACGATATTAACTGCTCCTGATCCCTTTGTATGAAGCGTTTTAACCGCTGCACATGCACAATCTCCGGAGGATCGGCCTGCTGAACGTCATGCCGAACCTCATAAACTTGCGGTCCAACTTGCCGCAACACCCGATACGGTCCTTTCCACTGCGCAAGGAGCCCCTTAGATAAACCACGTACCGTAAGATGGGGAAAACGGACTAACACCAAATCATCCACTTTGTACTCCGCAGATGGACGATGATGGGAGTTGTAGCGCCGTTGTTGTCCCACTTGTACGCGGCCTAAGTGTTCGGCAGACTCTGCTCGGACAAGTGGAAGAATGCTTGTCAAATACTGATCCCATGACCTAGCATCAGGAGCTCGTGGCAATCGCGAAGGTAAACCCAGCTCTGTTGGTAAAATTGGATCATGACCATATAGAAGTTTATATGGTGAAGCACCAACAGAACTCTGCACCCCTGTGACATAGGCATACCGAAGAGACGGCAAATAACCATCCCAATCCGAATGTTGAAAGTTCACATACTTCGCAATCATCCCTTTGAATGTCCGAACGAGCTGTTCCACCAGACCGTCTGATTGTGGATGATAAGCACTCGTAAAAGTGTGGCGTATCCCCAACCGAGATGTCAAAACATGAAATACCTCAGCCATAAATGCAGGACCATTATCCGAAAGAATCCGCTCTGGACAAGAATGCTGGAACACCACTCGATTGAGGAGGAAGTATCCAACAGCAGTTGCAGAGGCGCTAGCAAGAGCACCAACTTCCACCCAACGAGTCAAGTAGTCAGAAGCAATAATAACATACTCATTGCCAACAGTCGATCGTGGAAAAGGTCCCATAAGATCAAACGCCACCAACTCAAACGGACGGGAAACTGCAATTGACTCCAACCGTCCTTCCGCAGCACAAGGGGGAGTATTACGAGCTTGGCACCAAACGCAGCTACGCACATACCGGATAATATCATGTCGCATCTCCGGCCAATAGAAAGACCTGCGCAGCTTCTCGGTGACACGACGGTGTCCCATATGCCCACCTAGAACAGGAGAATCATGGTAGGCATGGAGAAACCGCGGAATAAACACCGAAGGCACCACCAACCGTAAATGATCATCAGGATCCGTCCCCACAAAATAAAGAAGGCCATCTTCAAGGCGATATTGAGAATGTAAATGCCGGAAAGGCAAGTCATCAGCAAGTGATGCAGGATTCTCAAACCCATCTCGAAGCCTTCGAATCCACGGCTTAATCTTTTGAGCCTTGCGAACCTCATCAAGAGAAGGTAGATCTTGCTCTGCGCCCTGTGGACACTGAACGTCAAGGACAGCAACCGCCGACGGCACAGAATCCTCATCTAGAAAATCCACAGACGCTGGAACAACAGGTTCGTCAGAAACATGAGAAGTGAGTGGAGAAGGAAGAGGAGCTCGAGAAAGGGCATCAGCATCAGCCATAGAACTCCCTGGGCGATGAACAACATCGAAATCATATATCTGAAGCTTCAAAGCCCATCGAGCCGTACGACCAACCAGGTTCTTCCGCTTCAATAATGAAGTAACAGCAGCATGGTCACCTTCAAGTAACGTCCGAGAACCATGTAGATATGCATGAAGTTTCTCGAAACCCCAGACTGCTGCTAAACACTCCTTCTCCGTCGTGGAGTAGTTCATCTCCGCTGGTTGTAATGTACGGCTTATGTATGCAATGGGATGGCACTGACCAGGCACACTCGAGCTCTCTTGCATCAACACACCTCCAAGACCAATGTCAGAAGCATCCACGCGCAAAATAAAAGGTCGAGTGTAGTCAGGATATGCCAAAACCGGAGGAGTCGTCAATAGCTCTTTGAGATCCACGAACGCCCGCTCACAATCCGGACACCAGATGAAAGATGACGTTGATGACTTCAGCAACGCTCGCAATGGTGTAGTGCGATCGGAAAGATGATCCACAAAACGACCGAGATACTGCACCTTACCCAAAAAGCGTTGCACATCATTCACATATTTCGGAGTAGGGAACTTTAGAACAGCCACAAGTTTGTCAGGATCAACTTGCAAACCCTCACGAGAAATACGGTACCCAAGATAAGTTGTGTCCTTGGACCCAAACACGCACTTTGACCGCTTCAGCTTTAAACCAACATCCCGTAGCCGATCCAACACTTTACAAACATCACGAACGTGCTCCTCCCACGTCCCCTCCGAATGGATCAAGACATCATCAATGAAGTCAGCAGTCACTTCCGGCATATCGCAAAGAACCTCGTCCATCATCCGCTGGAAAGTTGCGGGAGCATTGTTCAAACCAAACGGCATCACCAAGAACTCGTACAAACCAAATGGTGTACGAAAAGCAGTCTTAGGAATATCTTCTTTGGCCATCGGTACTTGCCAATACCCAGAAGCAAGATCTAGCTTGGTGAACCAACGACTTCGCCCCAGACGATCTAAGAGATCAGCAGTGTGAGGAAGAGGATACACATCTGGGATCGTCACTTCGTTTAACGGGCGATAGTCGATGCAGAAACGAATACTCCCATCAGGCTTCGTCACAAGATGAGGTTCACATGCCCAAGGACTCCGCGACTTCCGAATAACACCCTTCTCCAGCATTTCCTTGACGTTGGCTCGTAAAATCTTGATCTCCTTAGGTGACCGACGACGAACAGGAACCTTGATTGGACGAGCATCCCCGGTTGGAATCAGATGACGTGTGGCAATCTTGGCCCCAGACGATAGGTCAAATTCAAAGAGATCAGAATACTCTTTCATGAGCCGGTCAACTGCTGCAACACAAAGATCGTCGGAGGGATCGGAAAAGGGAAAAGCAGAACAAGATGGAAACACAGAAGGAAAGAGTGGGGGAACAAAAGTAATGGAAGCAGAGGTAGAAGTAGAGGGATGAAGAGGTATGGAAGTGAGAGGAATGGATGAAACATAAGGAAGTATGAGACAAGGGGGAGAAGCCTCAAAGTCACACTTGGCATGATTGCCCTGCAACCAATCCATACCAAGAATGAGGTCAAAAGCTTGACTCGGCACCACCCGCAACGACTGCAACTCAAGCTCGAGATCGCCCACACGCACAACCAGGTCCACCTCATCCCGTGCACATGCATGTGTACGGCCGTTGCCATAAAGAATGAAAACTGGTTCCGCCGCACGACGCAAGTGTAGACGACAACGTGTGGTAACAGGTCGAGCAATAGAAGATAAACTCGAACCTGTATCAACCAACACGGAGAGAATAATAGGAGACCTCTTGTTATAAAAACGAGCTTGGAAAGTAAACACGGGATGAACCGGTGCCGAGTGAACCCCTTGATGATACTCCCGAAAGAAAGATGGAGGGGTCACTGATTTATTCGCGCAAGGTCCCTCCATTACTCGCGCGACTCCTCGTTTCCCAGATGCATCTCGGTGTCCAGACCTTCCACTGCAGCAGCACCCACAGGACGTTGCTGACGCCAAGGTCTCCACCCAGGAAATGGAGGTCGCCAATCCGGAAAACGACGGCAACGCCGATAAGTATGACCAACTTCATCACACGCCCAGCAGCGAACATCACGGCCACGACCACGTCCTCGCGCTTGTCCTTGGACTCGAGCAGCAGCAGCATCAACCTCCATTGGAACAGGACCATCACCCATAGGAAGTGGAGCGGAAGGACGTGCAGCAAGAAGTGGAAGAGGCGACGTCTCATAACGTTGTGCCAAGCGAAGAGCATCGTCAAGGGTGGCAGGAGCAAGTGCATGCACAAGTCCGACAAGATCTTGACGAAGTGCTGGCCACAACATTCCTAGCTTGATCCGCTCCGACATATTTGGCTCCGCACGAAGCAAAAGACTTCGGAAACGAACGCCAAATTGCATCACTGACTCAGATGGCCCTTGGCGAAGACGATGCAATTGTTGGAAAGCATCATCACAATCATCGGCATGTCCGAAGGCGCGTTTGAAGACGTCCGGGAGAACACTCCAATCCCCACGAGTGGCTGCGCTCAAACCATTGTACCACTGCAACGCCGTCCCTTGGAGACACGTGGGAAACTCACGCAAACGTCGAGCATCATCCTAAGAATGATATGTGGCAATCACCGTGAAGTGATCGAACCAATGGTACACATCATCCCCAGGATTCCCGCGAAAGAACTCCGGCCGAACGCGAGGATTAGCACCAAGAGCAGGAGGAGTTGTACCACGTGCCGTGAACGCCGCCATCAACTGAGTTTGGTTGTTCAACTGCAAGCGCATAGCATCAAGCAATTGTACCAACTGTTGCTCTAGAGTCAAAGGAGGAGATTGCGGATCTGCCATGAAGATGAACGAAAAAGAAAGAGCAAAAGAAGAGAGATGACAAAAAGCTAGAAGGAAATGGTAGATCTAGACAACGCAAAAAGCTAGATCTAAACCAAAAGAAAGAACAAAAGAAAGGAAATGGAAAAAGCTAGATCTAGACGATGCAAAAGCTAAATCTAAATCAAAATCCCAAATCCAAGCACTCCTCAGGGACAATCAAAGGTGCCCCTCACCTCCACCAATGTGAGTGCCTGGAATATAGAAAGGGAATACAGAAATATGCATATCAATTAGCCCAAAAACCCTAGCTTATATACAGGAGCGAGTGGTCCGGATTGAAACCAATCCGACGGCTACCAAAATCCACTACGCTAATATTAGTATACGGCATCGTAGCCGTACACTTGGCCCTCACATGTTTATATATTTTTAATTTCTATAAAATATATATTATACATTATTTTATAAGATCTTCTTAGTTGAAGTTAGTGGCCATATTGAAATTTATTTTGCAGTAAAGTATTATAAGTATACTAGTTACAATGTTCAAGGCTTGGTATTTACTTTTCATAAAAAAAAATATTTCCTAGAGGTAAATTAGATGGCGGCATTTCCATATAATTTTAGATATGGTTTTAAATCAATATTTGAAAGTGCTTTCCAACAACAACAAAATAATATGGGTTTTAGTTAGGGACATGATAGAAATTCAAGGAAGGCTTACCCATGTTCTTGAAGTTATATTGGGAAACACTATACAAATCAAATAACTCAAGAGCATTGAGAATGTGTCAAAAACCTATACTTAAAAGATCCATCTTATAATTTTCTGTGAGTGATGTTAAGTCTTTTTTTTATTTGCATAGGCAAGTAAACACTTTCACACACAAGTATGAGTTAGAGGCATTATTTCTTTATAGCTTGATATTGGCTACAATAGGCTTATAATATCTCTACCAACAAGAACGAAATATATCATTGTATAAATTTTATAAATGGAAAATCATGGGAATTGGGTATAAAAAACTCAAGTTAACTGCAAATTGGATGGTCTGCTGTGATAGAAATAACTAATCATGAAAGACCATATAATGTATCTGTAGCACACGTGGTTTTCAGTCTTTACCCTATGGTAATTTATAATAAAATAACCATGAAGTGGAAACTAAACCTTTGGACACATGGGCCAAGGGTAATAGAGTAGAATTTATATTTAGAGCCTTGGGCCATTGAACAAATAGATAAAGCCAAATTACTGAACATAAAGCTAAAGAGTAATATAATTGAAGCACAAAATATCTCTTGAGCATACAACCTAAGAAATAAAGGAACAGAAGCATAGAGTGTCATTAGAACAGTCCTGGAGTATCTTGCATCATAATGCCAAAACTAACACAAAATAAAGCTAAATGAAATTTGGCATTATTTCAACATATCAATGGTTAATAACACTTAAGAATTCCTTCCTTAAATATGTAAATGACTCTAGTTTAAATATAATAATAAACAAGAATATTCATGAAATCAATGTATTCACCAAAAAATCTACTCTAAATCAAATTGCCACTCTACAAAATCTGCCCCAAAAAGAATATGGCAAAAATTTCCATAGGCTCACTTGTAGCTCCTCAAGAAAATGAAAGAAACTTGCCCACAAATTATAATCTAGTGGGGGACAACAGTTTAAAATAACACCTTGATTAAACTTTATTCGACCATTTATTTTTCATGATTTTCAAGAAAACAAAAAGGAGAAAAAAACTCAAAACACTTCTACATTCACTACATTAAAAATGACAAGAAAGGAAAGAAAACTTTAAACTTCATTTTTCCATGGCAAAATTTTGGATAATCTCCTCCATGATCCATGTTTTGTACTTTACTGGGTGCCTTCTAAAATCCATTGGTGCTTTCCACAATATCATTAAGTATTGAACTTCTTTGCTCAATTTTTAAAAAGCCTCATTTTTTTATTGAGAGCAAGAAAGTCGTCATTTTAGAGTTATCTCAATTTTAGCTTCATTGAAGATTTTATGAGATATCCCTTACTCTTTCAAAAGTCTTAATAAAGAAATGAGTGATTGAGAAAGTGCTCTTAGATATTTCTGTGGTGAGTTGGAAGGATAAAGCTTGTTTTTTGAACTTAGCTTATGAGTGGATGTTATATGAGTAGTGGGGATTAGAATTTTATACTTGTGAGGAACTTATAACCAAGCTAAATATACCACTTTGATTCAAGGATTGAAGGAAGCAAAAACATTGGGAGATAAGAATGTGGTTGTTGTAAGAGATTTTAAATTGATTGTGAATTAAATGAATGGAAGTTAAAAGGTCAAGAATCAAGGTTTAACCTTCTATAAAAAAATACCCTAGAATCAAAGCAAGAGTTTCATTCTTTCAAGATCAAATACATTACAAAAAGGGATAACTTTGAAGTAGATTCGCTAGCTCAAGTTAGTAGTGGGAAATTACAATAACTTAGAGTTTATTATAAAAAGTTAATTAAAATTTTTTAGAGTAGAGAAAATGGTGGAGGTCCTAATTTTCTATGAGTCTCAAAGTGAAGATGTTAATAGATATTTCAGAGAGTTTGCCTTTCAAATGAAAATCAAACACCACAACATAGCTAAAGTTATTTTCAGCATTTATAGAGGATGCAGTAATGAAGTGGTATAATTGACAATATGCACACATATTGGGATGTATTAACATAAGATTTCTTGATATGGAAGACTAAAAAGTTTGGATGACTTGATAAAACAATTGGACCAATTGAAGCAATATGAAAATGAGAGTGTGAAATCATATAGTGAATGTAGAGAAGAATTGTAAGGTAGACTACTAAGTAGCTTTGAAGTTATGGGAGCCTCAAGTGATGGAGAAAAAGAGGATACTCCCAAGAAGGACTCCAAATTGGCTATTAAGATAGATGCCTTAGTTCTTATAACATTCATCAGTAGTTTTAAGCTGATGTTGCAACAAAAGGTGAAGAAAAATGGTTCAAAAAATCTTCAAGAAGCCTTAAAGATTACTACTAAGAACAAAGAGCTATTAGAGAAGCCTCTAGAGGCTCAAGATTATGATGTGGCAACCTTATACTCTACTTAAGAGAAGGTAGTAACTCTTACATCAATAGTAAGACACTCACAATTAATACTAAAGGAGAACTTAGCAAATGTAGTTGCAAATTTTGGTGAACTAAAGTTGCATTTGCTTCAGGGAAGGCCACCATGACCTCCTCAACAGTAGCCACCTTATAATGATCAACCACCAAAGGATCATATACAAAAGCCACCCCCACGTGATCAAGAAAATGTTATATGTTACAATTGTAAAGAGTTTGGGCATTATAGCAATGAATGCTAGCACTAAAGAGTAATAAATCCAGTTGTTTACTTCACTTGTAAACAACCTAAGCTTTATTCCCTACATTGCCCATAGAATCAATAGAGATTTCAACAACAAAATGCTCAATAACAAGTCAACATGATTAATGTAACTAAAGAACCAAAAGTGAATCTAAAAGGAGCTTCAAGTGGCAATAGCATAGATCTTGATTCTAAAAATCAAGACATGCTTGGTATAAAGAGGCCTTGAGGGGAGCAACTAAAGCTATATCCAATGGAAATCCGCTCTACTAAGAAAAAGAAGGATAGAGAGATATAACCTTGTTGAAAGGTTAGGATCCAAGATATAGAGATTGGCAAGTGCCAAGAGGAATATTCTATCATAAGTGATTTAAGTGAAGTTTGTACAAACATCACTATTGCTCAACTCCTTTCCAAATGCCCAAGATTGTAGAGAGAGCTTTATCAGAATCAATACAAGAGTGAGAAAGGCAAAAGATGAATGAACATATAGAGTGCAAACTCTCACTACTAAAGCTGACATAAATGCTCCAATGGTTGAAGGGATTCGAGTACAAAGGATTCTAGTGGATGGTGGTGCAACCATAAATGTCATAAGTGACTAGTTGATGAAACTTTGGGTTGAAATGTACTCAGTTTTTGAGGTGGAAGATTAAAGTGGCAAGTGATAATTAGATGAAGTCAATTGGAATGATCACTAACGTTCCTATAGTAGTTTATGGGATATTCACTATGGTTGATGTACATGTTATTCACCTAAAGAGAAGTAGTGATAGTTATCCTATGATCTTTGGACATTTTTGGTTGCATAAGGTCCATGCCAAGAATGATTGAGAGGCAAGTGAAATGGTTATATATGATGAAAAGTAGGTCAAAATAGCTGTGCAAAAAATCCTACAAAGGTGTTGGAAGAATCTCTCATGAGCAATGATGATAGCTAAGATTTATGGAATAATGATTATGAATTAAATTTAGAAAATGATCACAAAGTGAATGATCTATATGCATTATAGATTATGCCAAAGATTGTTAAATGAATAGAACCCCAAGCTATCATTAAGAAAAGAGATCACTTTTTGCAAGAAAATGTGGACAAACACAGCTCTTATGCTCAGTTGGAGAAGATGCTTGCAAAAGCAAAGTTTTCTAAGGGTGAATATGAAAGCTACATAATGATGTTGAAGAAGTTCCCAAAGCTTTTCATAAACTCTTATGAGGAGTTGTGGCAAGTGGATATAGTGGAATGTGAGATTTCAATCAAGAAGCAAAGCTAATGGCTCAAAAGCCATATAGATTAGGACCTTTAAATTTGATATTGTTTATGCTAAGCTGATGTAGTTAATCAAAGTTGACTTTATATTTGAAGTAGCAAATTCAGATTGAGTGTCACCTGTTGTAATAGTACCAAAAAAGGGAGGGAAATGGAGAGTGTGCATCAACTATAAAAAGTTGAATGATGCTACATAATATAGTCATCATCCCATTCCATTCATGGATGAAATCTTTGATGAAATAGCAGGGCATAAGTGATACACCTTTTGTACTCCAAATATTTTTAAGTTTGAATTAAGAAAGAGGATCAGCTGAAAACAACATTCACCACTCCTTGGGGAACTTTTGCATACAAAATGATGCCATTTGGGCTCACAAATGTACTAACAACATTTCAATAACTTATATAATCAAAGTGTAATGATAGTCTTTGATGCAAAGAGAATCTCTAGCAACTTTTCTATGTTTAGTATACAATTGAGGAGGAGATTTTCATACTAATCTTTGGTACTAATAATGTGTATTACTAAGCTCTTTCATTGGATGAATCCAAGAAAATATACTAG
>NW_003314277.1:1986247-1987453 GCF_000143415.4 Selaginella moellendorffii
CTATAAGATAAAAGTGCTTTAGGTTGATAGAGGTATTCACCACCTCAACAATGAGTTTTAGGGCATTTGTTAAAAGGAAATCTCAATATTGTTTACACATTGCTAGCTAACACAAATCTTGATAAAACCTTTTGGCAAGAGACAATGATGCATAACTACTTTAGATAGCAAAACCCTTGAGGCATTTTTATGATATATCCCACTTTTGAGGTTGTCTTAAGACTTGAGGCTCCATTTTGGATGGAGGCTATTATGGAAGAAGTTTCTTCTATTTAGGTTAATGACATCTATAAGTAATATGCAAATCCCTAAATCCCAAAATGGAGCTAAAGATGTGTTATATGGTAGTGGATGAAGCGAAAGTCTAATGAATATAACACATTTAGACTAAAAGTTCCAACTCGAAAAGCTAAGAGCAGAGTGGAACTCCCAAAGAATTGATTAAAAAACAAACACAAAGCAATTAATAAGTGAGTTTTAAAAAAAGGATAAAAGGATGGCTAACATGTGGCAAGTGTTGGGATATATGGAAATTTCAAGACAAAAATCTTAAAACCCAAGAACTTAAAACAAAACAATGTCAGAACCACTATTAAAAACCCAAGTGTCCAAAGTGTTAAATATATCTAAAGTTAAATATATCATGGGCTAGCTATATCCACAAAATGATCCACCTTTCAGATCTAAAGGGGTTTAGTAAGTTTCTATAGGATAGAAGGGGGAAGACCCTAGGGGAATTAATATGACAAAACAATGTGGTGGATGATGATATAAACATGAAGGAGTTTAAAGTTGAAATGAACATGAATAGACAAATGGGGTTACTGGGTAAAATGTTCAAAAGTCAACTCTAGCTCATTTATGAAATCAAATGGTCAATGCCTCAATCCAAATATGGGTGGCACTATTTACTTAAATACTTTTTATAACTCATAAGAACTTTATTCGAACCACATGGCTGAGGCACTTTAATGGTTGAAGATGATAAGAGTACCCATAAGGCTTGTATTGGGCTATGGTGTTTTGAAATGTCCAAAGTCTCTAATAATGGAAAGGGAGAGAAATGATTCTTTTGTTTGGTGACTAAAGGTATGATTATGTGGTGAGGAAGTTTTAGAATTTACTATGATTTAGTGGACTGGCGTTCAAGGCTTGACCCAATGTGTAGCACACCTAAATTTGGAGTTGAACTCTAATCCCATGCAT
>NW_003314277.1:1988632-1991411 GCF_000143415.4 Selaginella moellendorffii
TCAAGATGAACTAAGGTAGTGCTATTAAACTTTCGCTAGTTAGGGGATTGTATTGACTTCCTTTGACTTTTTTTTACTTTCATTGAGTTGAGTTTAGCTCATGAGGCTCAAAAACTACTCAGCCCCTACACTTAAGTAGCTTATTATGATAAATCCCTACAAGAGTTTCATCCATGAGCTTATCCATAGTTTTGTACCTTAAGATTTAAACAATATTTATGCTTATACCTTTATGGTACTTCTTTAAATGGTTTCAATTTACTATTGCAATATTGTCCTAATTTAAGGTGTGCACTTCAGCCATTCTTGGAGCTGATATCTTAGATAAAATGAATAGACTATTCACTTTTCTCTTGAATTTATTTCTAAGAGCATCTATTTTGCCTTGATACCAAAGGACTTTATTTCTTAGTTTAAACTCGTAAGAGATTTTCAATTGTCTATCATATCTCGCCTTTTTGGTTTTTTGAATTGCATGCAGAGTTTAGATTGCTCTAAGTTTAAGTTGATCTAAGTTTTTCTATTTTGGCAAGTTTTTGCTTATGAGCTTCTTTTCGCCTAAGCCATTTTAATTGCAATATGCAAAAAGGAAATTATAAATTCTATAGGTGTTAAAGCTTTTTGGCCATAAGTAAAATGAAATGGTGTCATACTTGTGAATACTTTATATACAATCCTATAAGCCCACAAAACATTTAGGATTTTCTCATCCCAATCTTTTTTTATTGTCTTTTACAATTATTTTCAATATATTTTTAAGCACTTTGTTAGTAGATTCAACCTGACCATTCCCTTATAGGTAATATGGCATGGACTTTTATGCATAAGGATGAATTCTTGTGGGTCCTATGGTGACAAGTAGTATAAGGAATAAATACATTTTAGTCGCCATTGATTATATGATTAAATGGGCATAAGTTATACTTATGAAACAAGCCTCAGCTGCTAATATTGCCAAATTCCTTTATGAAAACATTATTATAAGATTTGGTTTGCGTAAAGAAATCGTCACAGATAGAGGCACCAATTTCATCAATGAAACAACCATTTATGAAATGTTTTATATAGATAGACATGATTTAGTTCGTGGATTTGCTTTTTAGGTGGTAGTTTATGCCTTTAGCAAATGTCACAATTTTTGTAAAAAATTGTTATATTTTTCCAAAGCATAGACCACCACAACTTTGCTTGTAAGACTTTCCTAGTAGTGATTTTGTCTACAAAATAGCCTCTTAATGGGTCTGAGTGAGCTTCCCTTAGGATTTCATTTCTTTCTTCGTGCCTATTAATACATTTCCTTAGTATTCCATTGATGCTTAATTTATATAAGCACTCCCCAAATCATGTCTTCAAGATAAACAACTTTTTTTTCTCTAGCGAATTATAGTGGGGTGGAACTATGCTTGTAGAGAGATAAATTTGTATATCTTTCAATTAAGTGGTAGGTATAGAGATTGCAAATAAGTGAGCATCTAGGAATTTGTCTATTTTAGTATTATGTGACTCTTTTATAATGATGCGGCTTAGACAATTGACTTATTCATGGAATTTTCCAGGTTTATATACTATTTCAAGATTATATTCTTATAATAGTAAAAACCATCTAGTTAATCAAGTAGATATGCATGGCTTGTTAATAAAATATAAAAGAGTCTTATAGTCAGCAAAGACAATTCCTTTGTTGCTAAAAGATAATGCCTAAATTTTTGTAATGCATAAACTACACATAAGGCTTCTTTTTTAGTCATTGTGTAGTTATGCTTAGTAAGATTTAAGCGTTTTTTGGCATAGTAGATAGGATAATTTTTTATCACCTTGTGTCTAGAATAATATTACACTTATGGCAATATTAGAAGTATTCACTTATAGGTGAAACTCCTTTGTCTAGTTAGGCTAAACAAGTATAGATGCCTTTTTGAGGCATTATTTAAGCTTTAAAAATGTTTCTTGACAATTTTTATTCTATATAAATGGAGTATCTTTCTTTATAAAATCAGTAAGTGGCTTGGCAATTTTTGCATAAGCTTCTATAAATCGCTTGTGATAGCCAACTTTGCCTAAAAAGTAATGGAGATTTTTCAATTTGTGTGTGTAAACAACTAATTTTTCCATTCTACTTTAGTCACTTAACCACATCTCTGATTATTTGGAGGAGTCTTACTCACAACTTCCATAAGTCCTATTCCAGACTTCATAACTCACTGGCCCCGAGAATGACATCTATACCACTTAACATTTGCACTTGGTTCAAGTGCTCCACATGTCCGATCCTACAACACCCAAAGGTACCATCGACATATTAGCCCGTTACACTAAGGCCATGCCCATTCACCTTTGTCACACTGATGGTCTAACATTACTTACATCACAGTCCTGTTTCTCAAAGACTAAGCTATCCATCCATAAGTGATCATCCCAGATCCACTTTTTAACATCTTTAGGATACCTATAGACATAGGGAGTAGCCTTCCTCAATATCCTTTTTCGGTCTTTACTAAGTCCTTTTCCATCCACAGCTGTGTTTGCCAATATTACCATTGAGTCAAAGCTCAAAGGCCTAACCACTATGTTCCATTGACCTTTGGGATTTCATTGTTGCATAACCACATCTTTAGTCACCACATAAAAGGACTGCTCCTCTTCTTTTCCACGGTTTAAGACTCTGGGACAATATTTCTAAACACCATGGCCCTACGTGAGCCTTGTGGGTATTCTTCCCACCTTCTGCCTTTGGGTGCCCTAGCCATGTGGCTAGAGCGAGGTTTCAATGAGCCATACT
>NW_003314277.1:1992556-1997240 GCF_000143415.4 Selaginella moellendorffii
CCCCCCCCCCCCCCCCCCCCCGAGGGGGACAATCACTTTGGGCTTTCACCCCATAACCTGTATTAGTATTTAGATTCATACTTGGTCTCCAACTCAATCTCGGTCTCGGTCTCTATCTCGGGTCCATCTTGAACTCCATCTCGGACTCCATCTCAAACTCTATTTTAAGTCCATCTTAAACTCCATCTCAGACTTTGTCTCAGATCCATCTTGGGTTCTATCTCGAACTCCATTTCAGGTCCATCTCAGACTCTATCTTGGATCCATTTCGGACTCCATCTTGTGTCTATTTCAGACTCCATCTTGGGTCCTTCCACGTGTCATATATTGGTTTTCTTGTGTCCCTTTTCTAGAGACTCACTTATTGCTTGTTTCATGCTCATTCCTTAAGCCCTTCATTGGGAGTTCCACTCTTGCTCTCGACTTTTCAAATAAGAGCTTTTAGTCTAAATGTGTTACGCTCATTTGGCTTCTGCTTTAGCTACTACCACATGGCACCCTTTCAACTCCACTTTGGGGCTTAGGGATTTGTGTCTCACAATGTGGTGGAGACATTATCTCAATCACTTGAGTTTTGTTTTTGTCTATAAGAATACCTTCCTTGCATACAATATGACCTAAAAGTATGTTTAAATTTGTAAAGAAAGTATATTTCTTAGAATTAAAAGAAATGTTATATTCTCTATATTTTTGGAAACATTTTTGCAAGAAAACTAAATGTTTCTTTTTGGAGCTAAAGACATTAAAATCATCTATGAAAACTTTCATGAAATCAGTGAGATATTCTCTGAAAATGTCCACAATAACTCTTTGAAGTGTAAAAGGAACATTACATAGGCCAAAAGGCATTTTGCAATAGGTATAAACCCCCTATGGGCTTATAAAAGCTGTTTTATATTAATCTTTAGGTGCTACTTCCACCTGATTATAGCCAAACAATCCATGTAAAAATGAATATATCTCATGACTTACTACTGAATTTTGTTTGTGAAAGGAATAAGGAATATTCCTTTTTATTTACATTATTTAGTTTTTTGTAATTCACACAAACTCGTAATTTACCATTTTTTTTAGGCACAATTACAAGTGGTGAAAGCCATTGATCATTTTGGATTGGATAGATGAATCCTGCTTAGAGAAGTTTATTAATTTCTTTTTTGACTTTACCTTGGTAATTAAGATTCATTCTATAGGGCATCTGCCTTTTAGGCATATTTCCAGAGAGTATCTCAATATGGTGTGTACAGAGTTCTGATGGGATGCCTTTTAAATTTGTGTAAGACCAAGAAAAAATGTCCTTGTAGTCTTTTAGTAAATTTATGGCATGATTGCAAATATCACTTTTTAATCCTCAAGCAATTATGATAGTATGAGGATTATTCTCATCTGCTAAATTAATTTTCTCAAATAGTTGATTATAAAAAATATGTGAAACATAGTTTCTCTATTGATCAATTTGATAAGCAGGATCCAACTTTAGTTAGAAATCTCTTATAGCTGTAGCAATTTTTAGTTTAAGAACTTCTTGCCTAGGTACTTCTTTGAATATTGAATAAAAATTGACTTTTGAAATTGGCTGAATTTCAGGGAAAGATTTTAAGATTTATTGTTCATGGAAATCATCTAGGCTTTCCTCTCAATCATACGATTGAGTTTTAAGGGGTCAATATTTCCTTTCCAAATATATGGTGGAAGTAATGGGTATAGAATTTTTTTGGTTGCTCTGCTTTATATATAAGAAATTGTTTTTTCAGTTTTGGTTTGTGCAAACAATTTTTAGCCAAGGTCTACATAGTGCAGAATCTCGTCATGCCATTTTATATCAATTGTAGAAACTTCATCATCATAATCCCGTAGCTCAATTACAATGGCCATAGATGGGATTAAAGTTTCTTTCTTCTTAAGTGAGAACTCTCTAAATAATATAACTCTATGGTAAGGTGCTATAATGAGAAGTTGGCCTAGAGTGAGTATAATTTTGGTATTTAAAATGCTTTTCATTGCCTTTTTCTCATCCTTGCCATTTAGCTTTAGTAAGATTTTCCTTTTGCGCTAGTGGTAAATTCATATCAGTCTGAAAAGGTATAAGACTTTCTGTGTTAAAATCACTAATGTCCAAATTAATTTGTGGTTGCAAGTCTTGATGATTTCTGCATTGATATTTTTCTTTTAGCGCCATTGGGAGTTAGAGATGATCTCTACTTCATCATCATTCTTTTCATCTTGGCTTTCAGTTCAACTCTTCTACGTTGGGCTTTAATCATGACACAGATACTTGGTAGCTCTTTTGTATTTAACCATTTTACCACAACGTGCCTAGCTATAGATTGTATATCCTTAGAGAGCCTATTATTTTTACTTGATGATTCAGCTTGATTGTATAGTCTAAGATAACAAGTAGGAGTCTTAGCTTGATCATACTATTTAAGCCTTTCATATTCTCTAGGCATATTATAGCCTCTTGGTTGATTGTATTCTCTAAGCCTATTTTCCTCATGGCTAAATGGATAATCTCAAAAATTACCCTTAGGCAGATAATCTCGATGATCATCTTGCTTTTTAGCACATGGGTATTCACATTTGGCACTTTGATTATCATTGTAATCGTTCCTTGTACAATAACTTTTATTATCAAATGGATAGTTTTGCTTATATGTTGTTTTATAAACTCAAGCTTCCTATTGACCTATTGGTTGTTTAAATAAGGTTTTATATTCCTTACCTCCCCTCTTTTTTACAAATTTAGCAATTGATCAACTGGAGTTTGCATTCTTTCTTGCTATGGCTTTCATTTTTAAATTTGGTACATAAAATCCCATGTTTAATATTAGTTTACAATTTAAGGCTTCTTAGATGATTAGTTTTTTTGTCTATAGGGGTTTCTTTTTGTTTAACTTCACCATATTTACAATATCATATTGTTTTATGAGATTTTGGTAGGCAATCATGACATTTTTCAAGTCATCAAAATTTATATAAACTCTCTTTATTGCATGTTCAAAATAAATTTTTTTAAGGCCATGTATGTATAGACATAAATGCATTTTGTATGACACTATGTCTTTATAATGTTTATAACGCTTGTTGAATCAAATTGTATATTTCTCAATTGTTTCAAAATTTTTTTAATGAACTTTTTGTAATTCATAGTTTTCTCTTGGGTTTGTCTTTATGGAGAAAGCTTTAAGGAAAAACTTTGTCTGTTCATCAAATGTGCTAAGCTTTTTGACATCATTATTGTAATACCAGTATTTGGCTTTGTTATTTAGCATATAGGGAAAAAAAATCTTTTTCTACCCATCTACTTAATTAAGCTTAATTGCTCCTATGTATTACTTAATATACAGTTGTGAATCCTCTCCTTTAATTAAAGAAAAGGATGGATATGTGATGATTATGGCTATTGTTATTCTTGCAATTGCCATCATACTCATTGCAATTTGACAGGAAATGCCTTATTTTACAACTAGTATAGGCAAAATAGATATTTAGTTCGTAAAGGAACTTGGATCACCATCAGAAGGTAAAGGTTGTAAATTTAGCTTTTATTCTTCTTGTGGGAATTACTTCAATTATTTTGTGTTCCACTACTCTTAGTTGAAGCAAAAGCATTTTCTATGTGCTAATGCTACCAAAGAGGAGTAGCATATGGATTCACATATTTTGAATGATTGTCAAAGTCATATTAGGATTTTTGATCTCTTCTTCGTTCAAATGTACCTAATATGCTTTCAACTCTTTTTCAAGTTTTTCTCTAACTTGGTTGAGCAATAATTTAGTCTATTCTGAAGGGAAGTTAAGATCGTGAATATCACGAGCAAGTGCTCTGTAATCTCATTCTAGATCTTATAAATACTTCCTTTCAGATTGCCTTCCACTCATCAGATTGTGAGAGAAATATTGTATATCTATTACCTTGTTTAGTATAGATAGTGATAATTTTATATATAGGGACTATGCCCTCTAAAGCTTTATAAGTAAAATCAATTGTTGGTCTATGCCTATATATTTTGAGGTCTGTTGGCGTTGCTATTATAATAAACTTAGTTATTATGCCTTGTTAATGGAGTGAGTGGTACAAGGTTTTGGTATGCAATGTATTCCCCTCTTAAATTGGCTTAACAGTCATTCTTAGGAGTAAGCACATAGCTTTTCAATCAATTTCGAAATGGGGATGACTTTCTTCTAAAGGCTAAATGTCTAGGATATTTTTTATATGAAAGTCCCAGAAATTTCTTAGGCAATAAATCTTATTTTTCACAGTGTATCTCAAATGTGGTCCACCTTCAGAGATTTTTACTCCACAAAATTTTGTTGCCTATTAATCTAGATTTAGGATTGATCCAACATCTATTAGCCTAATTATTAGCAAACATATTTCTGCTTATAGGTATCCAAGCTTTATTGTGGATTGTTAAAGTTCTTACAATAGATTTTTTGCCTAAGATTGCATAAAAATTTAGCAATTGTATTATAAGTAGAATTTTATAAATCCTTTGCAAATTATAATATTTAGGATTTGCACTTAGTTTAGATAGACAAACTATCTCTCTATTTGGGAAGAATCTTGGTACTATTTTCTTTTTGTATAGCTAACTCCATAAATATAAGTCTTGTTTACACTATGTACCTATAAAGTAATCTAAGTGTATTATCACACCTTCTTTGACAATAGTAAAGGTAC
>NW_003314277.1:2012763-2015094 GCF_000143415.4 Selaginella moellendorffii
AGTGCATGTTATTAAGTGGTTGATCCTAGGAAAAATGCAACATTTGAATATTACAAAAAAAAGAAAATGAGAGAAAACTTACATGGAGAATATAATGGCCCCACTAAAACATTCAAACTTCCCACCAAATAAGCTAACATTCCATTTGTGAAAGGTGTTCAATTGGCACTTTGTCTCTTTCATGCCACCATATGCACATCTCATTTGCCTTTGTCTCATGCTCCTCTTTAGTTAATGCATCCATCCATTCCCGACAAAGCTACTTGAACTCGTGATGGAAGTTAAACTTGATGTATTAGCAATGTTCGTTGACACTCTTTGCCCAATTAAACTTATAACTCTTCTCTCTACCTTGTAACAGCTGATTTTTATCACCTCCAAATACTTGTTGTACAGCCAACCAGTTAGCACCAGTAGCATCTGCCATGAAACTGCGGAAGTTGGGTTTCTTCCCAATTCATTGTTCAACAACCTCAAACATACATATCTAAAAAATGGTTTAAACTTGAAAATCTTAAACCTTAAATTCAGCAATAGCTATAGTCAAGCTACATTGCAACCTATAGAAGGAAGAATTATAATGTAAATCAATATATAATCCTTAAAAAATGAAAAGCCACTTACTTGTGATCATAAACATAGGTTTCCATTGTTAACTAGCCTGAAACTCATTCCATGTGGTTGAAATAGATCCAGGAATTAGCCAAGTCCCCATCTCCATCCATATCCATTTGTTATACAAAGTCCACACTAGAAATAAGACTAAGAATGGACATCTAAAGATAAAAGGGCATTGACTGTTCGAAGTCATTTGGCTAATGAACAAGCTCCCATGAATAAACTGATAGAGACATTTTCTTTTTAACTCCAAAATCGCATCCAATCCAGATTGAAAATTTCCATCTCGCCCTTCTCGCATCTAATTCTTTATTCTACCAAGAAAAAGAGTGTTTCTAGTGACAAAGTAGAGTTAAATATTAATCTTATACCTGTTTAAATTTGTCACGGGTTCTATATTTTGAAGCAAGTCTTTCAAGCTGTTCTCTATGAACTCTTTTTTGCTATCAGCTTGTAGTAATGTATCCACCACATAGTCCTTTAATACAAACTATTGAACACACTTTGGAGTTGTGGCACTTTTCTTCCTAGCCTCTAACTAATAGTAACTTTTAAATTGCGAAAAGAATCACAGTAAATTCCTTCCTCTATTACATGTTGGTGGTATCTAACATGCATTACTGCTTTGCCTAAACATCCATCCCGCGGAAGGACATCTAAACTCTGTAGCAACCTCATCATGCCTTGGGGGATTGATTGTTGAGCCTTCAAAGAAACACATATTCTTGCCATGATCAGAAATGCATTTCTTAGCGACATACTGAAGTTGTCCACCACAATAGACTATAGACACAAATCTGTCAAAATGGGAGAAGTGGGTCATTTTTACCTTACACCAATTATGTAGATCAAAACGCACCTCCATACCCCTCTTTTTGTTGACAAACTGGCTAGTAGAAATTCAAAGAATATATTCCCATTATAGGAAGACAAAAGCTCCTCACCTCTTATGTACTGGAACTCCTTCAATTCTAATTGTAATGATTGAGATTGCCGAAATGCTTTATCCACCACTTCAAAAACTGGTCTAAAAGGAATGCACGCACTTGTTTGGGAAGCTATGTTGGAAAGCTCATCTTCTTCACTTTTGTCACTAGAGAGAATAGCAACTTCATCCTTCACTCCTTACCTAGTTGGTTGTGAAATTGATGTGCTCTCCTTTACTCGCTTTGAAAATTTTGTAACTAGAATCTTCTGACCTATATATCTATCAAGATCCCACTGAATCCCATTCTCTCCCACAGCACTGTAAAAAAGAATGGATTTTTCTATTTAATTACCCTTATTGTGACATACATTTTCTAAACTAACTGATCCTGGCTTCAACTTGAATCTTCTCCAGAGGAAACTTTCTCCTATAACACTCTTAGAGAAAACAATTGGAGGCTCTTGATCGAACTTCAAATAAAATTCTCTCATATCTTCTCCTTGCTCAAGCACTTAGAAAAAATTTGGGGAGAAATTGACAAAAAAGAATAAAGATATTCTTCTGTATTGTGAGTTTTAATTAGTTGTGTCCTTGCAAAGGACAAATTAATTATTTTAACAAAATATACAACTATTTAGAATCTAGAGAGATATGAGAATCTTAAAGAGCCACCCATATTAATTGTATAATTGATTGTGACCGGCGTACGATCGCTGAACTGACTGTGGTTATGAGCAAGAAGTGCCAGTCAATCACCAAAGTTGTAGCATACTTCAATTCTCGCG